>NC_092136.1:95399196-95699196 GCF_043159975.1 Macaca nemestrina | reverse complement strand
CAAGTACAGTCTTTCCTGAATACTGTGAGCCGTTCTTGGAAAGTTACAGGAATCCCTTAATTTGTAGTCAGCTGAGCAGAAATGCAGATGCTCTGCGAACTCTGACTTGACTTGGGGGCGGGCAGTCTTGTGAAATGGAGCCCCTTAATGTATGGGGGTCTGAGCTACATCTGGGCAGTGACAGAATTAAAATAATTTTAGGACACCCAGTTGGTGTAGCATTTTTGCTGGAGAAATTAAGTTCTAATAAAGGAGTTTTATTCTGTTCAATAAATCTGTTGAATATTAACTACACATTTCCTCCACAAACAGGAAACTGCACATCACTTATAAAAGATTAGCCTTTTCAACAAAGTTACTATAACTCTTTAAGAGATCATCAAAAGCTTTTGAGCTTCTTTATATTTAACAAACAGCACAAATATCATAGGAAGGCTGTGTAGAAAGGAGCCCAAGTCTAACTCCCAATCCACTAATCTTTCCATGACCCTAAGCACTCAGGAAAAATTATTTCAAACAAAACATGATTGTAGGAGAAACTTTCAGGATTAAAGGCAAAATGTTTAATGTGATCACTATCTTTTCCTGCAGCCTTTAGTTGTTAGGGCAAATATCTCATTTAGGAACACACAATTCAACAAATATTTACTGAACATCTTTTTATGACACTGTGTGAAGTATGAAGCATAATTTAAAAATGCATATTACTTGCTTTATAAGTGGAACAGGCAACACAGCTGCAAGACATTAGCTAGATAAAACTCAAATACAAAAGAGTAGGTGGGAACTGCTAAACTGGATGTGATAGAGACTAAGTGCAAATTAAATTCAGATGCATTCAATAGAACATTGCTTCAGATCAGTATGGTAAAGGAAGGTCTTTATTAGTGCTGAAATCGATACTGGGTCTTGTAGATTGACATGTATTCTAATAGGCAAGCTAGAAATGGGTATGAAAGGCAATTATTTCTAGGTTAATGAATACATTAGTTTAGCTGAAAAAAGAGTTTGTGTATACATGTTGAGGAAATAAAATTGGAGAAGTCAAGGTCCAATGGTGGAGAAACATGAGGTAGAGCTCTGAGCAGCGCAATCAATGCAATAGCTTCAAAGTAAAAATCAATACAATCATCAACAAATGTAAAAAAGCATTCAATAAAATTCAACATCCAGCTATTATTTTTTTAAAAACTTATATCCTTATGATAATACAAAGTTTTACAAGAAAACATGGCAAACATACTTAATGATGGAAAACTTGAAATATTCCTTTTAAAATCAGTAATAAGACAAAGATATCTACATCAATTCTAGTCAAGATTATATTTCATTTCCTAGTCTGCACACTAAGATTAAAAAAAAAAAGAATAACAGCTGTTAAGATTGAAAAGGAAGAATCCCAGTTTTGGATTATGACCATCTAAATAGAAAAAAACAAAAAATCTTCAATTATGAGAATTAAGTCTGGAAGGTTGCTGGGTAAAATAGATATGCAAGAGTCAGTAATTTTATATACTAGAAAATGGAACTTATGAAAATATATATCACGCAACTAAAAACTAGAAATAAATTGAATATACAAGACATGAAATTATACAAGTACTGAAAAATGTAAAAGTTCTAAATAAATGGAGTAACATAACATTCAGACAGAAGGGTCAATATCCTAAACATATCAGTTATACCCAAACTAAGCTAGAAATTCAACAAAATCTCAATCAAAATTCCAATAGCAGGTTCTAGAATTTCTACTGAAGAAAAGCAAAGGACCAACAATAGCTAATGTTTCTCTTGAGTAACAAGGAGGTAAATGCCTCCCCCCACCACAGCGGGTATCTAAGTAGGAGAGACAAATAAAACAAAGGGATAAAGAGCCAGGTAACACACCCATACGCATATGGAAATGAACATATTGCAAACCATTGAAGAAAGGATGAATTTTCAACAAGTAGTGTGGGGACAATTGTGTATTTTAAGTAAAACCATTAAATTGGATCCCTATCTCACAGCATACAAATTAATTTCAAGTAAATTAAGGACATAAAAGTTTCCAACTTTAAAATATGTAGGAAAAAAATACAGAAGAATACAACCAAGGCCTTGGAGAAAGGAAGAATTTCCTAAACAGAAATCACTAATTATAAAAAGACTAACAAATTTTACACTAAAAGTAACAACTATTAATCAAAAGGTATCAAAGACAAGCCAACATGTCCTTGGAACAGTCTTAACAAACTGATAATTAACATCCACAATATGTGAAAGAATGCCTATAAATCAGTAATAACAGGCAACCCAATTGAAAAACAGGCAAAAGACACGAACAGGTATTTCACAGAAGAAAACACACACACAAGAAAGTAAAGGTACAAAAAAAACAGGGTGCATATTCACCAATGATAAGAGGCGCACAAATCAGAAAAAGAATAGGACATCATTTCACACACACAGCAAAAATTTACAAGTGGGACAATACCATCCATTTAAGAGGACACAGAATAAAGAGGGCTGTTGGTATAATCACTTGGTAAAACAATTTAGTATGACCGAGTAAAGCTGAAGACGCATGTGCTCTGTGAACCAGATAATTCATTCAGTTATATTAGCTGAACGATTTTCTCTCCTTTCTTGAAAATGATATGAGTTGAGTCACAGTACATATTCCATGACCCACTACTGAGTTGTAATCCAGAGCCCAGCCTGAGGTCTGAAAAAAAAAAAAAAACCAATCACTGCTCTAGAGTTGCCCCTTGGAAACATTTTCTCTCAGGACCCCTTTACACTCTAAAAAATTTAGTGAAAAGAATAGCA
Organism: Macaca nemestrina; assembly: GCF_043159975.1. Classification (NCBI taxonomy): domain Eukaryota; kingdom Metazoa; phylum Chordata; class Mammalia; order Primates; family Cercopithecidae; genus Macaca; species Macaca nemestrina. The sequence continues at coordinate 95,696,385 of NC_092136.1, read as the reverse complement.
CTATTTTACATTTCTGCAGATCTCTTTAATGTTTGCCTTAAAAAAAGAATGCTGGATTCTCTTATCTAGTTCCACATTCACTCTGTTGGATATGTTATTTTGTTTGACATATTAAAGAAGATCTAGTCTACCACAAACGTGGTCATTACAGAAGGATCTTGTAGACTCGGAGAGGGTCTTGGAGATCTCCAAGGGTTGTGAGACCATACTTCGAGAACTGCACTCTAGAGAAACATTTGCCATGTACAGCATATAAGAATGAATACAACAGTGTTGTTTATAATATCTGGCAAACAAATGAACAACACAACTTATTAAATCCAAAGCCCATTAAGATACTGTCATTTACTAGCTAGATTTTTGACTCAACCTCTCTGTGACTCATTTTGCTCATCTGAAAAAGGAAATATTAATGCCAGTCTCAGAAGGTTAATTGTGAGGATTAAATGAGTTAACATACGAAAAGTGCTTAAAGTGCCTTTAAGGACTATGCATGCCAGATAGTCCTATATAAATACCTTACATTATAATCTTAAAATATGAGGTACTGGGTGGGCGTGGGAAGGAGAAGGAAGACACAAAGAGGTACATGAATACATGAAGGTATTCATTTTATTATTCTCAAAAAGTAAATCTTATATTTAATATTAAAAATGTATGATAGACATAAAACATTTTTAAGGGAAATTAATACGGAGCTACTGTGCAGCTTGGTCGAAGGAACTATCTAAAAAGTCAGAGAGACAAATTAAGAGATTAGTTCATTAATCACCAAGGTTACTGTGAAAACATTACAAGGCTGACATGAAAGACACTCTTGTGTGTTTCAACGCAATGCTGTCCAAACTTCTATATGGAATTAATTTCATTATGCCCAATCATAGTTGCTTTCCTGCCTTTTCCACCAGTCGAGTTTATCAATTCAAGAGCACTCACTCAATAAATGTTACCTAGACCTAACTGAAACTTATCGCCCTATCCATGTTGTTCACATTTGAGATTTACAGGGTTGAGGCTTCCTAAAGACGGTTATTCGTTAATCTACTTGTTAAAAATCCTGGCCTGTAAAGCATCTCAATGTACTTATAAGTAGCTCCATATGGGTTTATCAATGTTGAAAACAGCTGAATGTAACAGTTGTTAATCTTCACAATGGGGAAATCTGAATACGAGTTGTGTTTTCAGTTCATGGTACAGTTTTAACAAGTGTTTTTTTTTTTTTTTAATGTTGCCTACTGTTAAGATCAGCTGTTTGTTAAGCTAAGTGCTTTTCCAGTGCTTTTGGAAATGGCAGCCTTATTTCTGATGGGACATCTAAGCAGGACCTTTTCTTACGCAGCAAGAAACCAACTAAATTTAGTCATTTTTGTTTTGAGAAACAGTAGCTTCCAAATTAAGACATTTTGATGTAGCAGATTGAGTTATGCTTGTTATACTTTGATTTGTGGAGGATCCTAGACCCTCTTAGTGTACCCTTGATATTTAGAATCCAATTAAAGCTGAGCTTCGCACAAAAAAATGTATATGCTTTTCTAATGAACGGTCTTTGAGGTTTCTGTCAAGGCTACCATATTAAGTACTAAGAGCTGACTATATCCCAGTGCCAATGCTCAGCTAGGTGTCCTTGGCATAACGCAGCTCAATTAAACGTTTATTTAATATTTTATTTTATAGAAACAGAGTCGCTCTGTCGCCCAGGCTGAAGAGCAGTGGCACTATCATAGCTCACTTCAGCCTCGAACTCATTGGGCTCAAGTGATCTTCCTGCCTCAGCCTCCCTAGTAGCTGGTATTACAGGCATGAGCCACTCACCGACTCAACTCAAAATTTGTATGAGTATTCCTTTTCCTTGTTCAGTCTTCAAGTGCTTAACTTTTGAGAGCAGTGAAAAGTCCTCTTCTCCCAAGTTTAATCACTTCTCCTATAAAATCTCATCCATATGCTGACACTTCTCATAGTTTCTTTTACTTTTTTGTTTTACTGACCTAATCCTGAATAACCTTAAATTGCTGCTTTCATTACTTCTCCTTAACTTCCCCAAACCTCTCTGCAAACTTCTAATTCCCATTCTGCTGAATGCGTAGGTTGTTGAAAACCGCGGTGTTGGAAAGCTTTGATAGAAATGTTGGAGCTCTTATTTCTCCGTTTCTCCAGCTCTTATTTCTCCAATGTTAATACTTTTGGTCCCATTATTACAAATTCTAACAAGTCTGCGAAAGCTGAAACTGACTTCGCCAAGGTGACCAAGCTTTCCTTTTTTTTTTTTTTTTTTTTTGAGACAGAGTCTCGCTCTGTCGCCCGGGCTGGAGTGTAGTGGCGCGATCTCGGCTCACTGCAAGCTCCGCCTCCCGGGTTCACGCCATTCTCCTGCCTCAGCCTCCCGAGTGGCTGGGACTACAGGCGCCCGCCACCACGCCCGGCTAGTTTTTTGTATTTTTTAGTAGAGATGGGGTTTCACCGTGTTAGCCAGGATGGTCTCGATCTCCTGACCTCGTGATCCGCCCGTCTCGGCCTCCCAAAGTGCTGGGATTACAGGCGTGAGCCACCGCGCCCGGCCCAAGATGACCAGACTTTCTTAGCGTTCTCCACTCCTTCCCCGCTTAGATTCTAGAAAATAACTTTACCCTGATACTCTTCTAGTTTCTTCCCTCACCATCCTTTTTCCACGTTTTTACCTACGTTTCCAACTCACGTCATCCAACTCTACCTCCGTATTATTTCTTCTCATTCCGAACTAAAGTTTCCTGAAAGCACCACCGTCCTAGCACATACTCCAAAATTCCTGCATTGCCTTTTTCTCCCTCCTCTACTCTTGGGACAAGCAATTACAATTCCTTCGACACGCAACTAGCTCCATCTTCCCTTCTAGGAAACCTTCTCTGGCCTACGGAAGCACTGTTAATCACGCCCCTCTAGATTATTCTACTAAGGTCGCACTTGCTAAACTGTATTGCGTAGTAATCACTAATTACGTGTAGTTTCTCTTCACTGCTTTGCTCCTTCAAAGCAGGGTTTCTATTCTATTCATTTGAACCCTAACAGTATGCCAGGCATCGAACATTTGCTAATGTGGAGAAATAAGAGCTCCAAAATTTACTTCCTATCAAAGCTTTCCAACGCCGCGGTTTTCAACAACGTAAGCATTCGACACTCCAATTTGACAAATACCAGTGAATATCAGTTAATAAACTGGCTGGTGACCTTTGATGAGGCAAAAACAATATTTAAAATCAATTCCCCCTATCGCCTCTCCAAAATGGCATTTCCACAGTGAAGTTCCAGTAATTCTAGGTGGCGGGAAGCGCGCGCTCCGGCTACGAGGATCACACAACGAAGTTCATGTGGACGGCAGTGGGAGACACTGCAGGGATAGTTAACAGCATAAGCAACGACTAGTAAGCGCTCGAGAGACGGCGGACTACTACTCTGCAGCTGTCTCTTAAAATCACCGGCGCGCCTACCTGCTCTGGCGAGTTTCCTAGAGGGGCCGCTGAACTCACGTGACCAAACGAGCTACGTTTTCGCAGGCCAGGGAGTGGGCAGTTATCCCAGTTGGGCCTTGAGAATGTTAGGCAACCGGGGTTGCTACGCCGAAAGGTGAATGAAGGATGGGGAACAGAGACGGCCAGTCTCCGTTCCAGTTTCACTGGAAGCCAGAGAGTGCAGTCTCGACAGAGGAACAGTGAATGGAAGCTTGGGGAGCGCGGGGCAATCTAGGCACTCCCGCCGTCCTCCGGAATTGACTCAGAAGCTGGACTGACAGAGCCCTGAAAGTGAGGAAACTCAAAGAGGCGCTTGGGACCGACGTGGGGACCACTCGCGCCAACTGCTGCTTACCGACAACTGGGAACCAGAAGCCGCAGAGACAGACGCCGCCGCCATCTTTCAGCCTGCCCAGGGGGGTCTCCGCACCTTGGGGGCGGTCTGGGTTCTCGTGCTCTTCTCCAAGACTCGGGAGCCGCCCACCAGGGGCGACCCTGGGCTGAACCCCTGATGGAAAAGGGCAACGGTGCTGGTGCTCGGCTTGGAAACCCCTGCCACACACCCCCTCAGAGCCGCCTACGCTCACACCGTACACAGAAAAGGCAACACGTCCTAACGGACGTCTTCCCTAGCCAATCAAAACAGCAGACGTCTTTTAGTAGCAGGAGAGAATCCGCCTCTTCCCTGGTGACGTCACAAGGTAGCGCGTAACTGGGCCTGCTGGGGGCCGACAACGCCGCGGGCTACTGGCCGGCTCTGCGGGGATTCTACGGTGGGGCGGGCCTCCTCCAGTAAGAAGCGTGGGCGAGTAGTGTTGTCGCCAGTGGCAACCGAACGGAGTAATGTAGATAAAACAAAAGCGAAGGCGAAGTTAAAGCACTCCACGAGTTCCCTCGGATTAAACGCAGGAGAGAGCGTGAGTTTGCCTCGGGGACGCCTCTCCAGGTGAAGTACTTACCTTTTGGCCAATAACAAATAGGATTAGGAGGGACTTAACGACTTAGTCCAATAGAAAGCAAGGATAAAAAAGTTGCGGCAGAGAACGAGCCTTTCGCAAACATTTGCCCAATTGGATTGGGGCGCTCTCACCCAAACCTGGGACTGGCTGTTAGAAATAGCCGCGACCGCAGACCTTTGGGCGGGGCAGGTTCAAAGCGGATTTCGCGCGCTGAGAGCTCCGGGCTCTCATTGGCCGGCGACATCCTCCCTTTGTGGGCGCTCCAGGCGTCGCGGAAGTTGGAAGTTGGGAGGAGCCACCGAGTGACGCGTGGCCTCCGCAGCCAATCAGGGATGGGGAAGGGAGGCCGAGAAGGAAGCGGATCCGCGGTCGCGCAGCTAAACAGCAACCCCTACCCGCTTCGTCTCCCTCCGCCGCTATCGGGGCCTAAGCGGGTGCGGCTGGCACGGCGTCACTGGGTGGGCTGGGGCGGAAGTGGAGGCGGAGGGAGACGGTGGCGTCGTCCGCGGGGCCCTGGGCTCTGGCGGCGAGGACCTGGTGGGCGCGAGGCAGGGGGAGGGGGAGGAGGAGGAGCCCGCGGCCGGGGCGGCGGCGGCGGGTCTCGAGTTCTCCGTAGGGCCCCGCCTCGGAGCGGGCGGCGGCGGAGGAGGAGACTGAGGAGCAGGATGGCGGCCTCGGCCCTGTACGCCTGCACCAAGTGTACCCAACGCTATCCCTTCGAGGAGCTCTCCCAGGGCCAGCAGCTCTGCAAGGTCCGTGGCCTCCGGGAGGAGGGCGGGATGGATGTCCTCGGTCGTAGCCGGAGGGGGCCGGGTAGCCGCTGCACTGCAGCCCCTCTCTCTTTGCCGGCGCCTCGGGGGTTTGGGAGTCTGGTGTCCCCGCCTCCCCACTCGGGGACCCCTTTTTCTGGGGGCTTGAACATCAGCTGGGAACGGCCCCTGAGAGGGAGGCAGAATCGTGCCCTCTTCCAGGCGGCCCGGGCGGGTGCCGAACCCCGTCAGCGTCTGAGGGGTCTCAGAGGTGGGGTTGAGTGAGGCAGCCACCTGTCTATACCGCAGAGACCCAGGGATGGAGATGTTTTCATCTCGGTTTTCTGCCTGGTCTGTCCTCTTCTTCCACCAGGAGGCAGGGGACGATTTTTGCACTTTCTTGCTAGGAACCCGAAGCCGCAAAGCTGATGGCATCCTTCTTCCCTGTCCAGGAAAGCGAAGCGACTGGTTTGGGAACAGAATGCTCTGATTTGGAGCTCCTCCCATCCCATTAAAGCCAGGATGCTGTCTGTGAGCAACGGTGCAAAATAATAAGTAGTTTCACATTTAACCAATCCTTGAAATCGGCCCTGACAGCTTTCTTAATTTGTCTGTAATATACCCCACGTCTACTAAAGACAAAGACACCTATGCCTTCCCTGAGGAATTATATTGTGATTGGCCACTTATATGATAAAGCATCCAGTTCCTCACGTTGGGGCCAGGTTTTATCAATATTTTAGACATTTCACTAGTTTGGGTAAACAATTTTCTACCAGAAAAGTGACATTTGGGACTTTCAGATAGATACCGACTAATGTATTGTCTTATTACAGGAATGTCGGATTGCACATCCTATTGTAAAATGTACTTACTGCAGATCAGAATTTCAACAAGAGAGGTTTGTATACTGAACAGTTTTTGACTGTTAAAGACAAGGGTTGTCTGTATGGAATATTTGGGGGTTGTAATCCCATATTTTTGTGAAAGTATTTTTAAAAAATGGTTTAGCCCCAGAAATTTTAAGTTGTAAACCTTTTATACATGGTGGGAGAGAATGTTGCCAAAAAAACCAGGGGTTAATTTACCGTTACACTTTATATGAGACAGAATAAATTACTACGTGGAAAATGTACAGCCTTGCTAATGAAAATGCAAATGTAAACAGTTACTGTTATGCTAAAAAAAGAAGGTAAAGCCTTAATGGACCTGAGGAAAAGTCTGTAGTGTTACCAACTGCCGTCCAAGGGTGAAATGTAGTAATTTGTTACATGGAAGAGGAGTAGTATGTAACATTTTTAACAGTTATTTCCGCTCTGAGAGTATATACAGAAAGTAGCCTCAGAAAAGAACAAATAATTTCTTCTTAAATAGGTGTGGGCGTTATAATGTTGGACAATAGCCAAGTGGAAGGTTAGGTAGGCACTGGTATTGTAATGCTGTGCATTAATAGTGGCAAGTGTGAAGATTTTGGAGCTGTATAGGAAACATTATGATGTTTTGTGTACAAAAAGAAATACACAATAAAAATGTATAAAAATGTTTGTCTTAAGTTAATTTGGGTAAAACCAACTCTGAAAAGATCCTTGTGTTTTTGAGAAAAATCCGTGGTCCATATTAGAGTAAGTTTTAAGTACTACAAATCTTTGACTCATTTTATTTTGACATTGTGCTAATTGCTTTAGAAAGCTACATAAACATGATCTATATACAATTTCTTTTTCAGCAAAACTAACACAATTTGTAAGAAGTGTGCTCAAAATGTGAAGCAATTTGGGACGGTAAGTATGTCATGTTTTCATGTCATTGTTACCAGTTAATATTTTTCACAAAGCTGGACCTTTTAAAAAGTACATACTGCTGGCCGGGCACAGTGGCTCACGCCTGTAATCTATCACTTTGGGAGGCCAAGGCAGGCGGATCACGAGGTCAGGAGATCGAGACCATCCTGGCTAACACAGTGAAACCCCGTCTCTACTGAAAAAAAAAAAAAAAATTAGCCAGGCATGGTCGTGGGCGCCTGTAGTCCCAGCTACTCCAGAGGTTGAGGCAGGAGAATGGCGTGAACTCGAGAGGCGGGGTTTGCAATGAGCCGAGATCCTGCCACTGCATTCCAGCGTGGGCAACAGAGCAAGACCCAGTCTCAAAAAATAAAAAAGATGTACTGCTGTGCTCTTATGTATTTCAACATACCATATTTTATGAAAGAAATCTTCCATAGATATTTTGATGGAAAGGTGACAACATTTAAAAACAGTCAAATTATATGCCTGTTTTACATGTATTGAATATCAGTGTGAAATTTGTGAAGCTATTCTTTAAAGATTCAAATATAGCAAATTCTTGGTTATGGAGAGCTTATCCATGAAGTTTGCGTGATCAGACTTTAGCCCACTTCAGAACGACCTCTTCAGAACTATTTTTATAAAACAGCACAATTCATACATTTTTTCACAGAAATCATGACCCAATCCTAGTACAAATTGTCTTATATGTATACTACAGTCATTATAGGTATATTATACCAATATTATTTATTATTGGTTAAAAATGCTAACTTTAATGCTTTAAACTGTCCTGAATCATCTTTTGAATATCAAAGAAAATCAAGGTGTGTTTTTATAGTTTATGTTGAATATGCTTGTCCCTATTTTTTTAAAGTTGAAAACTCACAGTATATATTCCTTACATGATTTGTACCTATATGTGATGAAAAGTTAACATTTTTAAAATAAATGATATGGTCACTAAGCTAACTAGGATATTAAATTAGTAGAAGTACATTTCCTCAAATTCTTGATTCATGAGACTTCTATACATGTGTACCTTTATTTTCATTCTTGGTAACCTTTTTGTGTGTAGTTTTTGTGTTATCTAACACTATGCAAATCACAAATCTATTTCTCATGATCTTAGAGTAATAGTTTCATGACTAGAAATAAATATTAGTTGAATGCATAGAAACACCGTAAAAGTTATTGCGTATGACAGGGTAACAAACTTGACACAAAACAAATTTTTTACCTGAGTTTTCTTAATTCCAGAAATATGTCTAGAATACTGGATATGTGCTATGCAGCAAATATTTAATGTTTTTAAAAGTCTCAAAATATGTATGTTTTTCAGCCCAAGCCTTGTCAGTACTGTAACATAATTGCAGCATTTATTGGTACCAAGTGTCAGCGTTGCACAAATTCAGAAAAAAAGTATGGACCACCTCAGACCTGTGAACAGTGCAAACAACAATGTGCTTTTGATCGGAAGGAGGAAGGAAGAAGAAAGGTATGCTTTGTTTATGTTGTGACATCTTCTGGAAATTAAATGCCAAACAAGTTAGAAATTATGATTAATACACTGCCGAGACAGGATTTATTTTTTAGGTCCATGAAAGCAAGTAGTTAGATGAAAGTGCAGAATAGTGAGTTTTCTCCTTGTTTGCATGATACATAGATTCATGTACTATACTTTAAAAAATATTTTATGATGGCTATTCTGTACTAGTTGGCTATCCCACATTTGGTTCAGGAGATGTAACTAATTTTTATTAAATAACTCACTTTACCCTTTTGCTGGTTACTTGACATTGCTTGTGTGAAAAAGATACCTAATGGCACATTGGCACATGAAATTCAGTTACTCTTGTGCCTTTTGATACAGGCTCATATTTGAAACTGTTGTTTGTTTTTGTCTACCTGCAGTGACTTAATGTAATAAGTGTATGTGTTCATGTGATAATTCCTTTGCCGATCAGCATTCACACAGGCCTCCTGTTGCCTATCAATTTTAGTTGATTTAGAGAATGACTACCGCTTTGAGGGGCTTCTTCAGGTCTCCCCACAGCAATGTATGTACTGCGTTGTAAGACATGTCCCACCAGCATGACTGGTACATATACATCATGAAATACTGTGAATGGAATACATGTGAACAAAGAGAAGATAAAAACTTGATACTATTTTTAGAGGGTTAGTCAGTACTTTCGGAAAGTCTCCTCTTTTCTTTGACACAGGTACGATTGATCCTAATTATTTGTGGTAGGTCTTTAAAGTTCCCACAATGAATACAGTAGTACTCACCTTATCCATGGGAGATACCTTCTAAGACCAGTGGATGCCTGAAACTGGGGATAGTAAAGAACCTTACTATGTTTTCTTCTGTACGTACATGCCTACAATAAAGTCTAGTTTTTTAATTAGGTATAACGAGATTAATAAAAATAATAAAATAGAACAATTGTATTAGCATACTCTAGTTACAGTTACATAAATGTGGTCTTTATCCCTTAGAATACTGTATCATATGTAATATTTTTAGACTAAGGTTGACCATGGGTAACTGAAACTGTAGATTGGGGGAGTACTGTATTGAAGCATTGCCCAGGAGAAATATAGGATTAAGTTCATGTCTCCAGTAATAACATGTTGGTCAGTTGATCCAATACATAACCTTATTTTGTTTGTGTTCCTGTTTTGAAGATATGTCATTTAATATATACTGTTGATTGGCTGGGCATGGTGGCTCATGCCTGTAATCCCAGCACTTTGGGAGGCCGAGGTGGGTGGATCACGAGGTTAGGAGATTGAGACCATATTGGCTAACACGGTGAAACCCCGTTTCTACTAAAAATACAAAAAATTAGCCAGGCGTGGTGGCAGGCGCCTATAGTCCCAGCTACTCAGGAGGCTGAGGCAGAGAATGGCGTGAACTCGGGAGGCAGAGCTTGCATTGAGCCGAGATCATGCCGCTGCACTCCAGTCTGGGTGACAGAGCGAGACTCCGTCTCAAAAAATAGATATATTATATACATATTTATAATGTGTATGATATATATGTTTATGTAATATATGATATATAGCACATATGTAAGATATATATCACATATATTGCGTATATGTTTTATATATATGTACACACACAGTCGATTAATTGCATTCATGGCCAATAGCGCTAAGAGTGCCTGAATATAACTTATGTAACACATGTATTTTCTCTGTAAGACACATCACAGCCTTCGTAGCTTTCTTTTTCTATTTTTAAGTTTGCTGGTACATGTGCACTTTTATTATATAGGTAAACTTGTGTCATGGAGGTTTGTTGTACAGATTATTTTATCATCCAGGTATTAAGCCTAATATCCATTAGTTATTTTTCCTGATCCTTTCCCTCTTCTACCCTCCACCATCTGATAGGCCGTAATGTGTGTTGTTCCCCTCTGCGCGTCCACGTGTTTTCATCATTTAGCTCCTACTTGTAAGTAAGAACATGCAGGATTTGGTTTTCTGTTCTTTTGTCAGTTTGCTAAGGTTAATGACTTCCAGCTCTATCCATATTTCTGGAAAGGGCATGATCTTGTTCTTTTCCATAGCTGCATAGTATTCCATGGTGTATACGTACCACGTTTTCTTTATCCAGTCTACTAACGATGGGCATTTAGGTTGATTCTATGTCTTTGCTATTTCACATTACAACTTTCTTGAGCCTAGGAACACTATACAGCACTTTGGCATTACTCTTTGGGACGGCAAAAACTCGAAAAACATAGCACTAAATAGACTGAAAAGGATACTTGTCTGAGAGGTGAAATAAGGCAGAGCGTCACCTTGTTCCACCTCAGCTATGAATGTATGCTATTGGGTGGCACAGATTTTTGACCACTCTGTGTATGTGTGCAGTGGCCACAAAAGTGCTGCAAGTCTTGATTTTTGGGTTACAGATACATTTACTAAGTAGGCAAATACATGAATAGGAAATGCAAGAATAATGAGAGGCAACTGTGTATGTCATTTAGGTGCTTCTGTTTTTCTGTAAATTTACAATACTTACTGTAGTGAAAAATACTTTATTAGTAATTACACAGTGATTTAAGAATTCAGCCTATATGTCTTGGAAGTATATCAATTTATGCTTATTCTTCTGGAATAAGAAAAAATGTAACTTTTTCTTCAAATTAAAAATGCCTCAAAACTAATGGAAATCCGTATGTCATCCTCATCAGTTTTATAAGTATTTTCCCAAGTTTCAGAAAAGTCCAATTTTATTTCTATTTTGCAAAAAGTCCGTGAATATGTGCATACATGCATTTGCACATATTGCATGTGAAATATAGGTGGAAGTTGGGTGGTTTATCTTACCTGGTTTCATTTACAGCCAGTTTATATGGGTACATTTAATTTACCACGTGTTTTCTTAAAAGGTTGATGGAAAGTTATTATGCTGGCTCTGTACTTTATCGTACAAAAGAGTTTTACAGAAGACGAAAGAACAGAGGAAGAGCCTGGGATCTTCACATTCAAATTCATCATCTTCATCTCTAACTGAGAAAGACCAGCATCATCCAAAACATCATCACCACCATCATCACCATCACCATCGTCACAGCAGTAGCCATCACAAGTAAGTACTTCGAAATCATATTTTAAAAACTCATCCTGGCATTTTAATGCCATTTATTGGTGTTTACTTCTTGCAAATGTTCACTATGTGCTAGTCTAGTTTCCATTTTACACAGTAAGCATCTTGAGTGTCTAAGGCTGTGTCTCCATTTTATTCAGTGTATAATGTTACCTACATGGAATATGTTTAGCTGTTTACCTTAATAGAGATAAGACATTTAGGAAATTAATATATAAAACTATAACCATATAAAGTCAAAATACAAGTACATCAGTTTTAAATAATTTATCAAAAGCCTCAGTATTCTTTTTTTGTTTAAATAATTAAGGTTTTATTTGAAAAATTATAATTTATCTTAGTCAATTTGTTTTAGTAAAAACAAACCAAAACAAACCAATGACTGGGTTCGGAGAACATATTTTAATACTATAGTTTGTTACTATGATAGAAGCATTTCTAATCTTTGTGGTCCCCAAAATATGAGAAATGTTTTTAACTAGTGATACTTTGTGTTTTTTCAAACATATATTTAGGAACTCTACTTAAATACAGACAACTGTAGTTTTCCCTCAATATGTTTGAGGGATTGGTTCTGGAACCCCCTCATAGACCAAGATTTGCATATACTCCAGTTCTGCAGTTGGCCCTGTGGAGTCTGCCTATAGGAAAAGTTGGTCTTCTATGTATGCAGGTTTCACATCCTCCAAATACTATATTTTTGATCTGTATTTGGTTGGAAAAAAAAAATTCCCATATAGGTGGTCCCATACAGTTCAAACCTGGGATGTTCAAGGGACAACTGTACTTGATTTTTAAAGTGACCTGTGCGGGGAGTTATGTAGTAGTAGTACCTTAACCCTTGATGTGTGTGGTATAAAGGTTTTTTAAAATGCAGTTTTAGTCTTCATGGAAAAATCAAGAACATAAAAATTAAACTGATAAGCACAAATTAAAATAGAAAAAACAGGGACATATGGCATGCCCATTTTCAGAAGAATTTATTGTTTGTTCCTAAATTTTTCTGAGTCTTTAAAGTTTCAGATAGTTATTTAAAACAGAATTTACAAAAAACTGATGCCCACCTCATTTTGGAACACATGCAGTATTTTAGGGATGTAATGTAGTTCTAGCTAAATAGTAAGATTTGTTCTAAACTGTATTCAATCACCTATTAGATTATGAGGTTATGTTGAGGTTAGTGATGTTTAATTCTACCATGTTGTTGTAGTGCTGTCTAAATGTAGTGGTAGAATAAAATGCCGTGCCTTCTCTTCTGGCTGTTTTGAAGAAATCTTGTGATCTTTACGTCAGAGTATCTCAAGAAGCAAAGGAATATAAGTCTACATTGTTTTTGCTTCTTTCTTTAAGAAAAAATATGACAAAATGACTATATACCATAATAGCATACGTCAGACCTACTCCTGAGACTCCCAAAATGTCTCCTTTTCCTATTTACAGATAAATTTGTCTTAGCATTATATAAAAGGACACAATCAGATTATGTTTGTGAAGATTGAAGTATGTGACAGCAACTTAATTTTTTGAAAGAATGACAGATTTCAAAAAGAAAGGGAAAGAGAACGGTATTGAAAATGAAAGTCTTCAATTTTTTACTTTTTGTTACTTACGAAATACAAACACTTTTCTATTTGATGATTGTTGACCATTTGATGAACAGTTAGTTTGTAGGGTCCTATCTTAAGTTCAGTAGATCAGAATGAAAATAAGGAGCATTCATATTGTGATAGATGGTGATCGGCAGGGGTAGGGGATGTGATTCTAAGGTGGCACTAAGGTGGGTCTGAATCTAGGAATGGACAACCTTCAGAAAGCTAAGATGGGAATTCCGAGTGTTTCTGTCAGTCATATTAATGTGATTATTATTAACTTTGAGATATGGTTAGTGCTGTTAGTTCATGTATGGCTTGTTGTGCTTATAATGAAATTTGTGAGGGGAAAAAAAAGACAAGTGCCTTCCTCAGTAGGATTTCCATTCATTCACAAGTAAGAATAACTCAGTTGATGGAATTGTTGCTATTAATATTTTTTTCCCGACTTGGTACTTGTTTACAGCTGAGTCTTTAGGTCTGTTTTTTTCTTTTGCTTAAAAAACTTCTACAGCTGAACCAATAGTAAATTTTAGACACAGGTGAACATGTGTGTATATATATGTGTATATATATATACACACACAGGTGAACATGTATATATATATGTATATGTCTATTTTGTATATGCTAGCACTGTACTAAGTGCTTTTACGTATATAACTCATTTAATGCTCATATCAGTATAAGGTATGTATTACATATGAGGGAACCAAGGCTGGGGATTTTAAGTAATTTGCATAAGGTCACAGCTCAGATCTTCTAACATCTTCTACATTGTATAAAAACACGGCATGTGGTTCATAGAAGATGCTCTCTACATGCTGAGTGAATAAGCTAGGGGTTAGTGAAGCATTGACTGATATGCAAGTTTAGGAGGAAAAAAGTGTAGGATTTATGGTGAATTATAAAGTGATTATTAGTATTATGACAAAATAGAAAAGGAGTATTACAGTATTATGAGTAAAAGTAAAATCATTTGTTACTATGAAATTTCTCAATAGTTTCAGCGTTAACTTCTCCAGATTACTAAGTAAAGAGAGATCTACGGACTTTGGAGAGGATTCTTAAAAAAACTGGGAAAGAACCAAAGAAATCAATATATTTCCCCTTTTAAATTGATACACTATTCTGAGCAACTTGAGTTACTCCAAAAGAAGAATCTTTACTTTGGATTATTAGGAAAGCCTTAACTTTAAAGATACAAATTTTGTGTCTGAAATAGTAAGGACGGGCAAAGTACAGTGATACCTAAACTTTATAATCTTAGAATCTTGTTGTGGTAGTTTCCATGCTTGTGTAACCCACCCTTTGTATGATATTAAATTGAACTGTGGAGATCCTGATTAAAAAGAATTCTTGAAGAACTTAAGATGGTTAGTAGTCATTTGATTAAAATTTGTCTCATCAGAATGTGATTTATTCAATATATATTAGCTTAGTCTGAAAACTTAAATACCCCTTTCTCTGAACAAAATATTATAAACATAAAATGTGTATCCATCAAGAATGAATGTTAAATTTAGATGTACTAAATAAATGTCATTATTAGATGTCATTTGTGTATTTTTCAGAATCAGCAATCTAAGTCCAGAACAAGAGCAGGGACTGTGGAAACAGAGGTAAATACATTGCTGTATTTTCTGAAGTATTTTGAAATGTATGTTTATAAATGTGATATCCCTTCAACTTTGTTACTTAAGACTTACCAAAATCAATATTTTCAGTAATATTTTAGGGGAAGATGAATAACTTATCATTTGGTTTCTCTGTCCTTTTTACTCTAACTATTCTTATTAATGTTTGGTTTCAGCCATAAATCCTCTGCAGCAATTCAGAATGAAACTCCAAAGAAAAAGCCCAAATTGGAATCTAAGCCATCTAATGGAGATAGGTAAAAATGAATTCTTTTAGTGTTGTGAAAATTCAACTTAGTTGAATAGTTATGATTGAATGCCAGTTATTACTAGATTAAAAAAAAATAGAAACATGTATTTTCTACATTGACTTGAGTCACCTAGAAGAATAAACATAAATTAGTTTAAAATTTTTAGCTTAATTTTGGCAATAAGAAAGTGGCACTGAACTATGTTGTTCTATTTGGGAAATAAATTTGGGTTTTGAAGAAACAAATTTGGAGAACATTATTTTTATCTTTATTCTTCAGTGAAACACAAATCTAATTGTGATATTTTAAATTGACCTGCCTAGAAAATGTTTTTAGATTAAAAATATTATGAGCGTTACTTTGTTTTAGTTCATTAGCCAAAAGTTTGCTGATGTTACTGTACAAATTGGCTGCCTATTGCTTTACACTAGAAGTATTGACCCCCTAAAAGCTAATACTGAATTATATTTCTGCAGGTGTATGTAATGTGTGCCATTAGTAAGGTAATTTGCCAGTTGCATCCATTTCTGTCAGGTACATATTTTTTTGCATTAGCCTTAAGGATGTTTGTGGAATTGTCTAATTTATGCAATTTGAACACCTGCTAATTTTCCTTCTACTTCATTTAACTGTGTTTTACTTTTTTCTTTTTAGTAGCTCTATAAATCAGTCAGCAGATAGTGGGGGAACAGACAATTTTGTCCTTATAAGTCAACTGAAAGAAGAAGTGATGTCACTTAAGCGTCTCTTACAGCAGAGAGACCAGACCATTTTAGAAAAAGATAAAAAGGTAAGATCATGGTTCATTGAAGCCTGGTAAGAATTATGTGTTGACTGTTGCTTGATAATCACAAATTTTATTAGACTTTCTTTAATAATTTGGTAATGTTTGTTGGTTTGTTGTGCATGATTTTTATAAGACAAATTACAACCCCCCCGCCGCTGAAGCCGTCTAATGAAGATAGGTAAAAGTGGTCTTTCAGAATTTTAGTTCTAAGAATTAACTGAGCTTAATTAGGATAGTAATTTCTAAACTTTAATTTTCAGTAAGCATGTAATTTAAAAATAGGTCTAATACCTAATAATTTAAAGATGAGATGTAAATGGAATATTTTTAAAACTTTTTTAAGAATGTAGTTTGAATAGTCTTTGATATTCCATTAATATATATCAATCCAGATCAAATAACTGCTGAAAAGTAATGGTATGGGAATTTCCTGTAATAGTAATCAGCAATAGATGTCTAAAAGGTCATTGTGTAGGAAGTAAGTGTACTTATTGGGACTTTATCAGTTAAATCAAGAAGAATATTAAAATATGTTCATTTAGTGAAAAGAGGGATATTAACAGAATTATAGAAGGATTTAAGGTCTTGTGCTGTGAAATTAGGTTGGCATAATAGTGGGCAGGCATGGAACAGGAAACAATTTTGAAGTAATTTAGCCATGCTTAGATTCAAATCCCAGTTCTAATATTTTCTGTGTGACCTAAAGCAGAATGTGTAATTCTTTGGGCTTCAGTTTTCTCATTTAAATGAGAGCATTAATACTATCTCAAGTGATGGTTGTGATGATTAATGAAAATGCAAACTATTTATTATAGCTCCTGGTATGTATAAGTGCCCATAGGGGCTATTACTGTTTGATCATCTTTTGTACTTGTTTTATGGTGCCAGACAATGTAGTTTGACCTGTATCAAATTTATTATGCAGTAGAACACTAAAATCATTTCTTTTAAAAGAATAAGACCTTATTACGAATACATATATGAATTATGTCCATCTCTGAGTCTGTGCTTGAGTCTGTGCTGAGTTGGCTTTTACTTCTGGCATTCAATAATTTTTGATACATTTTCCCACACCTTGATGGTTAGTGGGCTTAATTTGTTCTAATACATTTGTACCTTACTTTAAGCAAATTCAGTACATGAAAATTAGGAGTGCCGTATAAGATAAAAATAGAATAGTTACGGGTGTCTTTGTCTTATAGTTCTTTTTGATTGACAGCATTTTTTAAATTAATGAGCCTTTATGGAAATTTGTCCTGTGTACAAAGTTTTAGAGACAAGCCAGGTATATCTGCATTAGCCTTGAGAAAAGTTGAATAAAATGCCGAGTTTACTGCAAAATAGCAATGATTTCAAAACCAAGTAGTAATCAGTTATAGAATATTGACTGTTAGATTTTTCTTTCCTCTCTAGCATAAGAGGTACTAACTTTGTATTGTGCCGTTAATTGAAGTTTTCTGCTTTTGTTAGTGTTCCTCTTTAAAAAAACCAAAGCACTAATGGGGATTGAAATCAGCATTGTTGTAAGGAAAATCCTAATTGTAGACCTAAAATAACTATACATTTGCAGCTTTTTCTTATTAATCTAAGACGACCAAGTTATTTTCCTGAATTGATTTCACAACGTTATTCAATGACTTCTAGAGCCAGACACTGAACTAGATCATGACGATACAAAGATGAATAAGACATAATTCTTACTTTCCAGAAAAGTTCATAGTCAGGAGGCAACTCACAGTGTGGTGAATAGAGTAATTGTCTTAGCTGATCTGGTGTAAATTGGCATTTCAGAACAGGAAATCTTTTGTGATTAGAGAAAGTTGAGAGAGAGAGAGAACTTAGTTATACTTTGAATTGGACAAAAGCAAGAGTTTTTTTTTTTTTTTTAATAAGAATATAAGACTCCATGATTTTCTCTATTTTTGCTGTTGTATGTCTTTCAGTCTACTAGATACTGGGTAATTACAAAGGAGAATGTGTAAACCTTTAAAGCTGGCATAAAGAAAAACCTTAAAAAGTAAACTGGAGTTGCTTCTGCATGGTTCTAATATGAAATTACATAATAACTTATTTAGTTGGAAGTCATGAGATATTATACTTTTATGTATGTCATTTATGAAAAAATTATGTAGCTTTCTTCCTCAAAGCACTGATTTTTTTCTTGTATTTGTCTAATTTAGCCCATATTTTATAGTAACCTTCTTTCTTTTCTCATTCTGTGTTGTATTTCTGTGCTGTGTTCTCTATTTTTGCCTCAAGTGTTAGGTGGTATTGTGTACATAATCCTGGACATAAATTAAAAAATAAAAACAGTGTAGCTTTTGGCTGAAAAGACTATTCCTTTTTGTATTACCCAGTGTGAAATTTCTTTCTTTAAGCATTGAAAGATTATTTTACCCTTAAGCTAGTTTAAATGTTTCTTTTGTTTTTACTATTATTGAAGTACATTTTTAAATGAGGCATTTTCCCAGTTATTAGCTGTTAAGCTTTTTTTGTTGGCATACCAGTTGCCAAACTATTTCCAGTCAAGCCATGTTTAGGAAAAAAAGAAAATTCAGAAGTTTTACTGATGGTCAGGTATTAACATTAAAATTATACTATTGTAAAGCAGATAGACTTCATCATTTCATAAAACAAATTTTAGATAGCTTGTACAATTCAGGAAACAGGAGTTAACATCTTCCACTTTTGTAATGAAATGTGAGTTTATTGTGAAAGTTACTTAAATTGTGTGTTTGTATGTGTGCAAATATATACATATATGTCTTTTTAATCTCTCAGTTAACTGAACTAAAAGCAGACTTTCAGTACCAAGAGTCAAATTTGAGAACAAAAATGAACAGTATGGAGAAAGCTCACAAAGAAACTGTGGAACAACTTCAGGTAACTACCATCATTTACGTAAAATGTTAGGCAAGGAGGGCTACACTTGAGTAATAGCATTCGTTGACTTAGATTGTTATTGGTAGCCCTATTTTGTGCATAGTTGGTGCATTTCAGTTTTGATTTTGACTTTATAATCATTTTTGATCTTGATCCCATTAGAAATTGTTGTTTGAAATTACTTGAAGTGTGATTCAGTACTTTAATCTTGAAAACTTTTGCCTAAACTTCAAGTGGAGTTTTTGGAGGAGGGTATCATTGGAGTATGTTCAATTGATTATTGGGCTTAGAGCAAAAAATTAAAAATCAGATTCATGAAACTAAGGTGAAAAGCAGGTCTTCAGTAGCAATCATTCTTCGTATTAATATTTCCTTCCAGATAATGGGAAGGTAGATGGGTGTATAAAACCAATTCTTAAGGACCTCGAGTGGCAAAAATGTATGCAAAGCAAGAGAGTTTACTTAACCTGCGTACAGTGGTTTGCAAAGTGCCAAATAGGGTTCTGCTAAATGCTAACAGGTAGTGATCCACCTGAACCTCAGAGTGCTGCAAAGTAGCATTTTAAGTATACAGAACAACTCAATGGTGAAGTCAGGAGTCACCACAGTAACAATCTGATGTCTGGCATGCAGAGATGGTGAACATCCAACATGGCTATGGAATGCTAACTATATTAAGCTTGTTCTCATCTAGGTTTCATAAATTTAGAAATTGGACCACACTAAATTAATTACATGTTCTCTGTGATTTATATAGTGTCACATTTGTAGAATTAATCTTTAGTAACAAAATTTTTAAGGTGTAAGAAATTTTAAATGTTAAAAGAATAGAAGATGGCAGCACACAGATTTCAGACTTGGGAGAGTACAGCTTCAGAAGGAAGGAGTTACTACTGCCCTGTTTCATTTTGTTTTTTCACATTGTAACACCAAGAGATATTTGCTGTTCCTTTCTTTTGGTTTTGTATTGTTCATACTTCTTTGCAAGTAGCTTAAATTAGTAGGGCTTAGGAACTTGCTGAAATTCGAGGTACACATTGTCTGGTTTTAATCCCTATCATACTATTATAAGATTGTTGAAAGGGAACCTCATGTAGAACCTGGGACATAGTAGGCATTCAGATAATTTGTTGACTAAGTGGTGATTTATGGAAATGCCCATATCATATATCAGATTCTTATATATTAATGTTTTTATCCACCAGCAAGTATTATTTTTAGTTTTATGTTATTCCTATTTTTCTTATTCAGTTATAAATGCTGAATGGTTACCTGGAACAAAATCTTCCACCTGATGATCCTTGATTTAATGTAATGTAACCAAAGCTCTGAAGTAAATCCAGAATGAGTTAACAGAATAACTGCAAGAGGTTCTTAGATATGTTTTAACTTAGTGCTCCCCACTGTTCAAAAGAGCAGTTTGTGTTTTGGTTTTTCTTTTTTAAAGTCATAGTTGCAAATACATGGGGTCTTCTTTGACTTAGCCTAATTGATATCTTAAGCCTACCTCCTCTTGGTAACTGAAGTTTCATATAATGTAAAAGTAACTAATATTTAAATTTTGACATGATTTTACATATGCTGTCTTACTTGTTACAAAAACTGAGTTATGTGATATGCCCATTTTACAGAGGAAACTGTGATCACATAGTAAACAGTGACATAGAAATCTCCATCTTCTGACTCCAGTTTATCTTTACTTTTCCCTGTTCTACACTAGTTCCCAACACTTCAGGTTCCTCAGGTTTTCTATTTCATCCTTCCTATCAGGCCACTTCCCTGATTTTTTTGTGTTATAACTAGAGACAGTCTGTCATAGCTGAGTACCATCTTTTTACCTCACTTCCTTTGGCAACCAATGGTACTAGTAGGATTCTTTACCGAGGTGAGGAAACAGGTAATTTTTTTTTAATCTTTATGTAATAAGGAATTGAATCCTGTGACACAAGATGGATCTTGCTCTAATAGCTAGTAAAATACTTTTAACTACCAAACCTACGACAAAACACGGAACATCACATGAAAATATTATTCAAAATGTCACCCCAAAATACCCCAAATATTGAAAATACTAAGATATCAAGTAAAAACTCTTATTCACTTAATTAGGTAAGTCGTTAAGAGGAAAAGGGACCTAACATCTGAGTGCCTTCTGTGTACCAGGAACTGTGTTAGGCTAAGTGTTTTATATATTTGATAAGTTCCTTTAACTCATTTTGAGTTTGGATGGTGGAGTTACTGTGTTACAAATGAGAAAATATGCTCCAGGTTATGTAGCTGGTTAGTAAGCCAGGATTTAAAGCAGGATCTGTGTAATTCTTAATTCTGATATTCTTTCCTTTAGACCAACATGTCTAAACTTTAAAACTTAGCTTTCTTAAGAGTCTGTAAAGAATTTCATTGATTTTCTTTTTTTTTTTGGCTGGCTGCAAAATGAAGTAATTTTAGGATAAAAAAATTTAAGTGTATATATATTGAAATATTGCATTATAAAATTCATTTTTAAGGTATTCAAATTAGAATAAATTTGGACTTGTACTTAACAATTGTGTTAATTTACCTTGAAGACTTCTTTTCTTATGTAATTTATTAAGAAATATCTTTATTAGTGATATAAATATATTAAAAGCAAATTGGAAATTAGCTACTAAAGCATTAAATGGAAAAATTGCTTTGAAGACTTAATGTTCAAATTACTTTATTTTGTACTTAAAATATGAAAGTTATAAACACTTTTTATTTCTTGATTGAGATAACTTGGAGATTCACAATTTTAGCTGTTTTGTATCAGTATAAACATTTTTACATAAATATAACTTACAGATCTAGTGGAGATCTTTTTGAGTCAAATTTGCAGACTCAAAATTTGAAATTGATACTGAATTTGAAATTGAAGTTTTTCATTACCACCTTAGTTATTAATAACCACTGAATAGGAAAGTCCTATTAATTATGCATCGGAACATAAAAAATGATTTGACTTGCACACATAAGATAGTACTGAGAATATTTGCATTTTGGAGGTCATGGCTGTTAATTAGCAAGAGTGATTGGAGAAGGGTGGGGAAATGGAAGAATAAAGTTTGAAAAAGGTTATTTCATGAAACCACTTTAAGATGGCATACAGAGAAGGCAGAGTGTTATCTGGCCATAAAAAGCTAAAATTAGAATAAAATATGAAGTACTGAGGTTAAAAAAGTCTTGTCTAGATAATAAAAATTCCTGAAACCTGTGAAGGAAAATGGTGTTGAAACCTAAGTCAGAGGATATCTTTTTAAAATGTGTTAATTTTAGGGGAGTACTCTGTTTTCATCACTTTCCCCATTTTGGTTCAAACTACAAAAATGCTTGATCATTAATGTATTTGTATATATAGGGATCCTTACTTATCTAAGTTTCCACATTTAAGAGACTGAATAAGGTGACAGAGGCAGTCAAAATGTGAAAATATTGACTGTACTTACACATTCCTCCTCACTAAACTAGTGATGGATGGACATTTAGTAATGAAATTCAAGTCAGATGATGAAATGAAATTTTGAATCTTTGCAAAAATTCAAGCTTTCATGAAATAGGAAACAATGATGTGGAACTGTATGTCAGATGACTGTATAGTAATTAAAGTAACAAGAATGAGTGGTTCTGATGGGTGCTTTAAAAAAAAATTGAGTATCATTGGGTGCATTTGGCAAAGTAACAAATTCTGAGTATTTTTTGCAAAAATGACCTCTTATGCTTGTTCTACAAGAGAGTAAACATAGAAGAAAGATCTTACACAGCTTGCCAGGAAATATTCCTCCCAAATCTTGATTCATTGTTTGATTTTATTAATTGTAAATTACAACTTATTTTCATAGTTTTCATGTTTTTAAGATGAAGGGCCAACACCTTTTCCCTTTTAAAATTTAGACCTCCTTTTAAGTGGATTCACTTCGTTTCCTTTTTTGTAACCAATTGTGCATCTTTGGACAACAATTATATTAATAATGACATTTACAAAGCGGGATGAACCAATCTAGAATTTTCCTTCTGCATGTTCATCCTTAAAGAGATGATTGTAAATGTATCAACTCTTTCATTTAATGTTAGTGCTTTAGTGAAACATTTATATAAATGAAAACAGTATTAAATAAGTAATATTCTTCATCATGACTTAATAATAATTCAAACATTTTTAATCTTGAATGTTTTTGTCTCCCACAGGCCAAAAACAGAGAACTACTCAAACAGGTCGCAGCATTATCAAAGGGTAAAAAATTTGACAAAAGTGGAAGCATACTAACATCTCCTTGAGAAAGTAATTTGTTTAGCATTTCTTCTTACAATGTAAATTTGGGGGAAAAAATTTTGTGAAGCCCTTAAATTCTGTGTAGTAGAAAAATATTTTTGCACACCAAATGAATTGGTGTGTTTCCTATTCACTTTTGTAATTGATATACAGCATTTTTTAAGTTGTAAAACATTGAAATAAAACTTCAACTGGTTTGAAGTAACTTTTTAATTATTTGATATCCAGGAACTTTTTTGCCAGCAATAGTATTAAACAGTTGTAAAGGAGTGCATGAGTAGTGCTCTTTATAAAACGCAACATGCAATAATAGAGTAGGTATGGTTTAAGAAGTCAGAGCAGCAGGGTTTTTTTGTTTTGTTTTTTTGTTTTACACTATGCTAATTTCAGACAAACAGTTTTCAATTTAGAAATACAAAACTTTTAAACGCGAAAAATGGTGAACACTGGTTTTTTGGGAATTGTGTTTTTACTTTGCATCACATGAATTTAGGAGAAAATCATGGTGCTTTTATTAAATGAACTTTAGATATATGTAAATTTGTTTTTTAAAGTTACATCATTAACATTAGTAACCTAGCATTTTCATTATTGGTATAGGAATTACTGTTTATTGTACAGTATCTAAGGTAAAATGTGTTTCTGTTTTGTAAAAACTACTGTAGATTTTTACTTACAAGTGCCTTTTGCCACCTAATGTTTTTATTTATAGGAATGCTGATCTTTTGTACATACAGTTTGTTTTAAAATCATGTTTAATAAATGTTTGTATATAAATGCATATGTACAGAAGCCTATTTCAAAAGGAAATCAAAGTTGCTAGTAAAATGTTTGAGATTACATTAAGAACTAACTGATAATGCATATAGATTTTAGAAAATCTTGTGATTTGTTTCTGTGTGATAAGGGAAGCTGTTGGTCTTTGAATTCATTTAATTATGTCAAAATAGTTCCCCAAAGAGTTAATTTTAAGTTGCTTCTTAAAGAGTAATTTTATTTTTTTTGTCATACGGCTTCATATTAATATTTTGTGAGTTATGTGTTTTGCTTTTTTATAAAATTTCTTTAAAATTGTAATGTTTCTACAACGATCCATATATCTGCTTTCCCTGTGTGTGGTTATCTAAGTTAATATTTATGTACACCATACTTAATTTGCAAATTTAAAGCAAATCTGAAAATTAATCTTTTTAATCCAGTCTGTGATAATCTTTGAATAAATTGGAATCTACTGTAAGATTCAGGCACTATAAGTAAATTGTCCCAAAGTCTTTAAAATTGTCTATAAAAGGTTAAGGTAGGGTGGGATAGGTTATGTGAAGTTATTGACTAATTATATTCTGATCCAGCGGTTTTCAGCCTGAAATGGAATTTATCTCCTAGTTATTATCAGTTCAGAGTTTTAGTTTGATTTTAAAGTATTGCTAGATACACTGTATAGAGTGAGTTGCTTCTCTTAATAATTTATGGGCAAAGATAAATTTGCTTCATGTAAAACTGTTACTGAATTTATCAGTTTTAAAGGTTTTTATACAAGCATTGATTATGAATGTCATATCAAGATTGGCTTTCTTAAGAACGTATGATTGAAACAATTTTTTTAACATGACGTGTTTCAGTAGACTGTTCTTATAGTTGCTCATTATAAAGTGATACCAAATAATTCTTTGTCCATTTTGAAAGCATAATATAGAGTAATTTTCAAGTGATAGAAAAAGATTCAGTTAGAATCTTGTAAACTAAACCAGTTTATTTTTATGGGATCTTCATGTAATAATTTTCTTAAATTTAGTACTCTCAACCATGATAGATAATGCCTTAACATGGATTTTAACGTTTGCAGGATTTGCTAAATTGATAAGATAGTTACTACCTTTCTTTGAAATTTGTAATGTTTTATATTCTTATTTCATAGCCATTTGTCAGTCCACAGTGGTCATTATGGTTTTACTTTGTGATAATTCTTATACCTTGTTGGAGAAACTACAAAAGAAAGCTGTCCTCGTCCTTCCCCTTAGCTAACATCAAAATTAAAAATAATATTAATGTTAGCCAACATTAAAATGAAGTTTGGAAGTTTAATGTTAGCTAACATTAACAGTCTAATAATTTAGCTTTGTAAATTCCAAGGCTAAAACCCTTTCATGGGCTTCACAGTATTTAATCCTAATTAAATACCCTTCTTTATTCCATGACCTTATTTTTATAACTTAAATTTTTTGCAATTGTATAAACTAGTTATTCAGTCCCAGTCCTGGATCTCTGTAGTGTTTTGACATAATAAACTGATATTCTTTAAATGTGGACCTGTAAGGAGATACTTATGGTGTGGTGTATTGTGCTTTTAGCCTGTTTTCCACTATTAATTAGCATTTACCAGTGAGAGTCATTTTGGCTTAAGTTATTTATGTATTAATAGCCTGTGAATATTGCAGTCCTTTTTAGATTATATTGGTCTAAATATGCATTCTGCAGTGAACCTGTTAAGCTGTTCACATGTATAGACTATTGAAATACTGTACTTGTACACATCTGACTGTTGACATTTTGTACTTTTTTCTAGATCCAATATTTCACAATAAAAAACTTGTCAAAGGCTTTGCATTAGTTTTCAATGGCTGCTGTAACAAATTCCCACAAACTTAGTGTCTTAATACAACAAAAATTAATTATTTTATGGTTCTGGAGGCTAGAAGTCCAAAATCAGGTTTACGGGTCTAAAGTCAAGGTATTGGCAGGATTGGTTCTTTCTGGAAGCTGTAGGGGAAAATCTGTTTTCTTGTCTTTTCCAGCTTCTATAGCTGCATTCTTTGCATTCTGTGAGCTCATTGACCTTTATCTTCAAAGCCCAAATTGTAGCATCTCAAATCTCTCTTTGCTGTTGCCATCATACCTTCTCTCTCAGAGTGTCTCCCTCTGTTCCCTCTTATAAGAACCTTATGAGAACATTATTGGCTCCACCTGCATGAACAATGTAGTTTTTCCATCTCAAGTCCTTAACCTATCACATCTACAAAGTCCCTATTTTCATATAAGGTAGTGTATTCACTGGTTCCACGGGTTAGGGCGTGGACATATTGGGGGACCATTATTGAGCCTACATAGCTTCATCTACATTTTGCCCCCTTTTCCAGTGTGAAACTCTGAAACAACAAATACATGAGAGAAGGGGTTTAGGCCAAACATTAGAAACTATTTTCCTGTCTGTCTATTCAGACCACTTCAGTGCGATAGTTATTTTTCCTGGAAGAAATAAATTTGCATCTAATTGAGCAAGCATTTCAAGCTATAGTTAAAGTTTTTGAAAACTTTGGATGACTAGTACCATGCTAGGTTGTTTGATACATTAAAAGTCGAAGGTGTGATTCTTTCATTTATAGACTAGTTGAGCAGATAAAGTACTTGGGGAAAAAATCTGGAACCTAACTTTGGTATTATAAAGTGTAGTAAAAGCTAACAGCTTTTAGCAAGGGCATTCCGAGACTTGTGGGAAAGATGTAGTCACTTGTTTCTCAAATGTTAGTATACATAAGAGTTACCTGGAGGGCATGATAAACACATGTTGCTGGACCCAGTTTTTGATTCAGTGGGTCTGGGATGAAGCCTAAGAATTTTCATTTCTAAGTCCTCAGGTAATGCTGCTTCTGGTCCAGAGCTCACATTTTGAGAACTACCATTTTAATATTTTCTGCATTTCCTATACAAACTATACCCTTGGGTAGGTAAGTAGTAGATGGGGGGTAGTTTCTCTTTAAAACATTCTAATGAAAAAGGAAGGATGGAATTGCAACATCACTATTTTGCAACCTCTCACAGAGATAAGGATTGGCCAGCAGCTGCTGACAATACACAAACACATTCTTAAGTGCTTTCTGATGGAGGAATACACTGCTACCTATAAAGTTTTACCAAAAAGAATAAAACCTAAATCTGACCAAGCATCTACCAATTAACCAAAAATAGAAAGGATGGAAGATCATATTGAGTGACACCAAAAGGATACAGTTGGCACAATTGTTCAGTAAGTTGCAAGCGGGAAATCAGTGGAGGGAGAACCGATAGCATAAGAGGTACTTACTATCAACCAATCACAACATGTGACCCTGATATGGATCTGGAATCAAGGAATTAAAAATTTTTAACGTGTATGAGAACCGAAAATTTGAACACTGGTTATGTAATGATTTTAAGGAATTACTACTCAACTTTTCAGATGTGATGGTGTTGCAGCTGTTTTTCTTTTAGAGTCCTGGAGACACCTACTAAAATATTTACAATGAAATGGTATGATGATTGGTATTTACTTCAAAATAATATAGGGAGGGAGATACGAGAATATAAATGAAATAGGATTGGGTGTGAGTTGTTGCTTTTTGAAACTGGGTGATATTTATTATACTATATTTAACTTTTGTATACGTTTTTTCATAACAAGAAGTAACACTGCCACCATCACTCCTGCCTGCCAAGTTATGCTCAATTTAAACAACACATGCTGATTGGAAAAAAAATATGCACAGTACAAAACTCAGGAGAAAAAAGAAAAGACCACTCACAGTTCTCCTAGGCGACATACTTCTTTCTGTTTTGTATGTTTTCTTGCAGTATTGTAATGGCTGTGATCATGCCACAGTGTAATTCTGGTTCCTGTTTCCATCCTTCCTTTCTCCCCCTACTTAACAAAAGCAATTTCCACACTAAAACAACAGCAATTATTTGTTGTCATTTCATAGCTGTACATGTAAGGCATTTAAGATGACTTTTTAGTGTAATGTCTGGTTTCAAATCCCACTTTGCCATTTGCTACAAGCTAGGTGTCTTGGAGGCATACTTCTTAATATCTCTGAGTTTCAGTTTCCTCATCTGTGTAATTACAGAGTTGTTAATGAACATTAAGGTAAAGTATTAATACACAAAGCACTTTACATAATATAGATTTATAATATATAATTGTTTTATTTATTTTAATTAAAAATAATACATAAAGGTAATGTAAAGGCTAACTGCCTTTTCAACTTTGGAGCGTGTCCCTTGATGCAGTTGATGAAAATTCTATTAGGATTGATTAATGGCTTCATAGTTTTCAGCTATGGAAACCTTTTTTTATTTTTTAATAAAATCTTATCAAGAGTCCCGATATATAAAACAAAAACTGATATACTGGTTGAAGTCGAGGCAAGGATTGGTATCCCTTTCATAGTAGGATCAAACATGGCAGATGCTGGTACTGTGTCCTTGATGGTGCTACATAATTTAAATGTCACAGTTACTTGAATTATATCTGAGTTTTTGCTAATTTTTAATTGAGAATGTCAATGAGTGGTATCTTACTGTATAGACATTTTCATTTCAGGGAGTGAATTTCCTGTTTAATTATCAGTTGAACATGTATTATGTGCTATGCATCAGTCACTATGCTAATTGCTACAAAGATACAAAGATAAATCTTATTCCCAGGAGCTCATAATCTAAAAGAGACAACTGGGTAAATTATTGCAGAAAGTATAATAAAGTACAGATATTCACAAATGTTTACATTAGGGAGGGACTTACTAAGATGAAACCATTTTGTGTAAAGAGAAAAAGTGTCCAAAGGTTCATGACTTCTAGAACATCACATTTGCCTGTTTTGTTTTTTTGTTTGTTTGTTTGTTTCCTCTTATGGAATGGTTGGAGTTGCTCAGGGCTCTTTTTTTGCTTTCTAGGTAAACTCATTAATATTACCTATAAGCCTAATGACTCCCAAACTTACAGTAACAGCCTAGCCCTCTACCCCTAATTTCCAGACTTTATATTCAGTGAAACTTGGTATCTCCATCTGGGTGTCTTACAAAGGCTCTCAAGTTTAACACATCCAAAATGATGTGCTCTTTATCTGCACTCCCCAGTTCAAACAACTACCAAGCCAGCCACTCTGCTATCTTCCCATCTCTGATAATGGCAACTCAATTTTAGTTGTTCAGGCCAAAATCCTTGATGTTATCATTGACTCTTTTCTACCACTTCATGGCTGTTCCTTGAAAAGTTCTGCCAGCTCTAACTTGAAGATTTGACTTTTTTTTTTTTTTTTTTTTTTGTCATCTCCACTCCTGACTGGTATCTCTGTTGTCTACAGTCTGTTTCTCAACAAAGAAGTGTGATCCTATTAAAAGATGTCATATCATGTTATCCCTGTATTCCAGTGTTCTCAACTGAGGGTTATTTTGCTCCCCTGGGGACATTTGGCAATGTCTGGAGACATTTTTGATTATCACACTGGTGGGGTTGGGGAGGGATCAAGTGAGTGGATGCCAGGGATGCTGCTAAGTATTCTACAATGCACAAAACAGCCCTGTGCAATAAAGAATTGGTTAACTGAAAATGTCAGTAGTCTCAGCCCAGGGTTGAGAACCCCTGCTTAGTTTATTGGACTGGTATAACATAACACCTTAGATTGGGTAGCTTATGAACATTAGAAATGTGTATCTCACGGTTGCAGAGCCTGGGAAGTCCAGGATCAAGGAATTGGCAGATTCTGTGTGTGATGAGAGCCCATTGCTCATAAACAGAATCTTCTTGCTGTGTCTTTACATGGTGGAAAGGGCAAGGCAGCTCTCTGGGGCCTCTTTTTTAAGGGCACTAATCCCATTCATCGGAGCAGATTTCTCATGACATAATCATCTCCAAAAGGCCTCACTTTCTAATACCATCACCTTGGTGATTAAAATAAAACATATAAATTTTGGAGGGAACACAAACATTCAGACCATACCAGCTGCTCTACTCAAAACTCTAAAATTATTCTCCACCTGTTTTCTTTAATTCTGCAAATATTAAGAGGAAATAAAATGTATTTAAAAGTTTTTACCCTTTTTTCTTAAAATTCCTACCTATTTCCACTAGGGGGAGGGCTTCACTACTAAATAATACAGTATTTTCATTCGCCACATTATAGGAGTCACTGTAATCAGAGCAAGCATTCTCATACTCTTTGTAACAGAATGTTTTATTATATATGGTAACCCATTTTCAGATGCAATTTATTTTTCACAATTCCAGTGTACATTTTTTTCAATTTGATAAAAATGAGTTTTAAAATCTAATTTTGTCTTTGAATGGATTGTTTTTGAATTTGCAAATACTATTTTAAGGAGTTGCTTTAAAGATTTCCATACTGGATTTTTTGTGCACATTTCTTTCCCTCTAAATCCAGTCCTACTGATGCACTAGGTGCAACATTTATTTGGTACCTCCTTCATCTATCTGTGAGGAAGTTCCTGCACCCAGCATAGCCAGGGGTAACATAGTAGGTTAGGAAATCATCAATTCTAAATCAGAAACCCACTATCTCCAACTAAGCCATTGTCTCCTAGAGAGACATGACATGGGCACTGCATTATTGAGTTTTTCATTGTCAATGCAAACCTGGAGGCCTAGACTTGTACAGTGCACAACCTGTGCAGCCGTGAATCCAAGCCTGAGGCTTGAATTACCCCCGGGCTGGAAATGTTATGCTTTGAATCAAGCCATCGTATGTATTAAATACCTCCTAAATGATCATTCTTTGCTCATTTTTGCATATTCTATGTGACATGAATTTTTCTTTGAGAGGGATATTAGGCCTCCCCTATTATTATGGAACAGTGTCTACTGGGACATCAAGGGTTCATAAAGGCTGGGCCATTCACCTTCTGTTGTGACCCCCTCTTCTTATTTTATCAATGCAGCTAGAAAAACTGTATAGTTTAGAAAATACCTGAAAAGTGGCCAGGCGTGGTGGCTCAAGCCTATAATCCCAGCACTTTGGGAGGCTGAGACCGTCGGATCACGAGGTCAGGAGATCGAGACCATCCTGGCTAACACGGTGAAACCCCGTCTCTACTAAAAGATACAAAAAATTAGCCGGGCGAGGTGGCGGGTGCCTGTAGTCCCAGCTACTAGGGAGGCTGAGGCAGGAGAATGGTGTGAACCTGGAAGGCAGAGCTTGCAGTGAGCTGAGATCCAGCCACTGCACTCCAGCCTGGGTGACAGAGTGAGACTCCGCCTCAAAAAAAAAAAAAAAAAAAAAGAAAGAAAGAAAATACCTGAAAAGTGATGAGTGAAACTGAAAACAATGATGAAGTGGAATAGCAGTGGGGAGGTAACCCGAGAAACCTGGAAAGTAGGTGAAAGTAACGTGGGGCATTGGGAAAAGTAGAGTTCATACAAAAACCAAACACCAGCCGGGCGTGGTGGCTCACACCTGTAATCCTAGCACTTTGGGAGGCTGAGGCAGGCGGATCACCTGAGGTCAGGAGTTTGAGACCAGCCTGACCAACATGGAAAAATTCCATCTGTACTAAAAATACAAAATTAGCTGGGCATGGTGGCACATGCCTGTAATCCTAGCTACTCGGGAGGCCTAGGCAGCAGAATCGCTTGAACCCGGGAGGCAGAGGTTGCAGTAAACTGAGAACACACCATTGCATTCCAGCCTGGGCAACAAAAGTGAAACTCCCTCTCAAAAAAATAAAAATAAAAATAAAAAAAACACCAAGCCAGCATAATTACTGCATCCAACTTTTGTTTATATCAAAATGACTTTTAATACAAATGTGACTTAGTTGGGGGTCATGGCATAAACATTCTATAGCTAGGTGCTTTTATAGTCAAACTAATAGTCAAAACTCATAACCAGTAAATATATATATAATATGTGTTTGTGTGTATACATACGCAAAATGAAATCTGCATTCTTATTTTCAAATTGTCTTAAGTTCTTTTTGCAATATACATTTTATTAATTCAAATGGAAGGTTTAAAAATGGCTGCAGGAATTCAGAGACTTTTAGAAATCATTTCCAAGTGCCTCTCAAAAGGAATGAAATGTATTTAATATAGTGTTTTCCTCACATCACCTTCTGATTTCCTTCAGCATGGCAGCTCTGAGCAAACAGAAGCCGCAATGCAGGCCTCTGATGTCATCAGCTGCCTACTCCTATGGTTACTAAGATGGGCCCATAATTTCTGATCATCTATGTCAATGAAGTGGCCCGTTTCCTAGACTATAAGTATGTGAGTAGTTATATAGAGTGGAGGGATAAAAGGGCATTTGTCAGTATTTAATTTTTCCTTTGGGTAAAGAAGTAGGAGGATTTTGTAATATGACTTATTTTTAAAATAAAATACACGTTTTCTGTTACCTTAATAGCTAGGCTCTCCATATACTTATCTCAAAGTACTACAGTAAGAAAACCTTTAGGAGCATTTGAAAAGGAACGAAAAACAAACATTTTATTTGGAAATAGGGCTGTGAATTCATCTTGGGCATACAGATCACTTATCATAGGATATGAGATTAAAATTCATGATTGAGACACCAAGGTACCAATAGATACCGAAGTGAGGTGGGCCACCCTCAGGAACTTGCAAAACGGTGGTAGCTGAAAACTCAGGACACAATTCTTATTTCCTCACCAGAATTGAGGGGTTAAAGAGGTTGAGAGTGGTACCCAGGAAAAGATTTGGAGAGAGATGAGATGTAAGTCCTTCCTGTCTATCCAAGGAGGTAGGTTTGGGGTGTTTTCCCCATCAGAAGTGAAGATTTTCAATGAATTCACTTGAAGAACTTATGTTCCCTGCCTCTAGTTGGGGACAACATGGTCTGTTGTCCAACTACCCCTGAAAATTCTAAAATCTGGCAGAGCTGGCCAGCTTTTCTGATGGTACCAACAAAGAAAATGCCACTGCATTGAGATCGTCGTCCGTCCTCAGAGATTATTGAGTCAAGGATATATGAGTATTGTTTCCAGTTGGGAATATGATATATCTGGCTTGGAGTTATTCAAAATTTTGCTGAAGATGATGGCTTTGGGTGAGTGGGAGTTGAGAAGTGAGGGAGTTCCAGCAGAAAGCCTTTATTGAATAGTTGAGATAAAACCTGAGCTTTTAGAGGAGCAGTGAGCCATAGGAAAATGTCCATGCTATGGAAAGTACAATAAAAAGTTTCCAGCGACTTGGAGGGAGATCTCAAAAGAACACATAAAAGCACCATTCCAGCTACCCATCCCATCACAAGAAAAGGAATCAGCTCCAAACATTTACCAAATTCAGAGAGTGAAGCTATATTATTATAACACCATTTAAGTAAAAACTCCCACTTCTCTTACTGCTCCAGTTTCCACCTGCTTTGGCACCAGCTGGGCCAGAAATACAAGCTGGAGGAAGAGGACAAATGCCAAGTGGAGGAACAGAATGACCAGGGTCTCTCTCCCCACCTACTGCAAATGGCTGGCATACAGCAGTCCTCAGTTAGGGAAGAGAAGACATCTTAGCTTTAAAACTTTAAAGCTTTAATTCATAGACAGATATGGTATGAATTACCAGTCCCCCCAAATTAGCCCCACGAATCATGCCTTCCAGTATTCACACCATGTGTAGTTCCCTGCTGCATTGATCTAGGATGGCCTTGCGTCTCCCTTTAACCGGTATAAAGCAAAGGAAGTGACACTGTGTCAGTTCTGTGCCTAAGCCTTGAAAGGGTCTGGCAGTTTTCGATTTTGTGCTCTTGGGAGACCTTCATATATAAAGCCCAGCTGTGCTGCTAAAAAGACCACACGGAAAGACCACATGTAAAGACCACATGGAGTGGAAAAGTCTGAGGCTACATGGAGAGGGAAAGAAGACCAGCTGTCCTACTCAAGTTGAAGGTCAATTTTATTTCATCTGTATCCACACCAAACTTCCCACAATTATCTCCAAGGAAATCCTAA
Organism: Macaca nemestrina; assembly: GCF_043159975.1. Lineage (NCBI taxonomy): Eukaryota > Metazoa > Chordata > Mammalia > Primates > Cercopithecidae > Macaca > Macaca nemestrina. The sequence continues at coordinate 95,662,619 of NC_092136.1, read as the reverse complement.
TCATCATATCATTTTATTCATAAGTATTTTAATATATGTTTCTAAACAAAAATATTCTTTCTAAAAACATAATCTTAATTCATTATCTGATATAATTTCTTAATATTATCAATTATGTGTTCAAACATTCTTGAGAGACCATGTTTTAGTTTGTTCAATTAAGAGCTATATAAGATCCACCAGACATTTATTATGTCATTTAAATATCTTTTCATCTCTAATTTCTCGTTCCATTTCCCCTTCCACACCCCACATCTCAGGGATAAGAATCCTTTTTTTTGTTTGTTTTTTGACAGGGGTGCCTGTCTGTCACCCAGGCTAGAGTGCAGTGGTGTAATCATGGCTCACTGCAGCCACAAACTCCTAGGCTAAAATGATCCTCCTGCCTCAGCTCCTGAGTAGCTAGAATTATAGGTGCACACCACCACACCTGGTTAATTAAAAAAAAAAAAATCTGCAGAGATGGGATCTGGCTTTGTTGCTCAAACTGATCTTAAACTCCTGGCCTCAAACAAGTAACACAAGCACAATCACCTAAAAATGCTGATGAAGAGAAATGAGCATTTGAACGGGAAAAAACAAAAACTACTAGAAGAACTACACACATTTTGGGGGAAAAGAGACTTTCTATACCTAAAAAGAAGGACTTCTCCACCGAACATTTCAGTAAATGGAGAGAATAGTCATTGCTGAAATATATACATATATATGCTAAATAGATCCAAGAGTCCAAACATGCAAAATAATAATAATCTTAAAAGGAGTTCTAAAAGAAAACATTAAAAAGGAGTAGAAGGAGTGGAGTCATTAATTATAGTAGAAAACATCCCAAAGCTGATGAAAGGCTTGTCTGCATATTAGATGGAATCAATGTTTCTAATAGGATTGATTTTTTTAAAAAAAGATATATCCTGTATTCTAAGGCTTATGATAAAATCTGATAAGTTTCCAGAAAGAAAAAATCGGTTTCCTGTAAAAGAAAAGGAATCAGACTTCTCATCTGTAACAACAGAAGTGACAGTGAACTAATATCTCACAAACTACTTAGAGAAAAAGACCTGCCACCTCAGAATCCTACACCAGCCAAGTATCATTCTCCTGACAAGATAACTTGAATTTTTGATATGGGTATAATCAGAGAATATATCACCCAAGTTGTCTATATGAAGAAAGTAATCTAGAAAGGACTCCAAGCAAGGAAACTAGAAAAGAAAACTTCTATGTAGAGATGTAGTGGACAGGAAAAGTGGTGAACAACGAAGCTTGTAAGACATATTTATCTTTAAATCTAAACAGTGAGTATCAGACTAGGGTATTTTAAGATCAGGAAGTGTTAAATATGGAGTCTTCAAAAAGGAGGGACATATCAAAAATGTTTAGCGATCTCAGCCAAATCCGTTAGAGATAAGAGAGTGGACTAGATTATTCCATCCATGAAGTTTCGTGGCCGGGGGGAAGCAGACCCCAACAAAACCATATTTTAAAGGTTTAAACTGACTGGGATGAAGAGAAAATACAAGACTAGAACCCCTGGGGTGGGATGGTAAGATTTCTTCAAATGAAATAAGAAAACATGAATGTGATCATGAGGGCAGGAAAGGACAGGCAGTCATTAATGAAATGAAGGGGCTAGAACATTGAAAATATTGGTGGAAAACTGGACTGGAAACTGTTTGATCAAACCAGCAAAAATCAGAAAGAGGAAACATGATTAAAAAATAATGACGGGAAGGGAGAAGTAGCAAGTAATGTAGAATGTCAGGAGAGAAATGGAAGACAAAAACAAAGACTGAAGATGGTGCTGTAAGAATCTAGCAAGAGGCCGGGTGCGGTGACTCACAGTTGTAATCCCAGCACTTTGGGAGGCCGAGGTGGGTGGATCATTCAAGACAGACTGGCTAACATATAGTGAAACCCTGTCTCTACTTAAAAAATGCAAAAATTAGCTGGGCCTGGTGGTGGGCACCTGTAATCCCAGCTACTTGGGAAGCTGAGGCAGGAGAATAGCTTGAACCCGGGAGGCAGAGGTTGCAGTGAGCAGAGATGGCGCCACTGCACTCCAGCCTGGGCAACAGAACAAGACTCTGCCTCTCAAAAAAAGAAAAAAAAAAAAGGAATTTAGCAAGAATATAATCATATTTATACACATGTAAAATTTAGCTAGGTGTGCATTTTTCAAAAGTTTTTAAGAGCTTTTTAGTTTTAAAAAAACTTCACCTTATGTAAATAAAAATAATTATACAATAATAATAAACTTTAGCATGGATATAAAAAGTAAAAGTATAATAACAACTTATGCATCCTGAATTGAAGAGAAAAGAGTAATTTCAGGAAGATCATTTCTTCTGATTACTAAAGTTTAATTAAAAGTAAAAAAATTGAGACCTGACGGGTGTGGTGGCTCATGCCTGTAATCCCAGCACTTTGGGAGGCTGAGGCAGGAGGATCGCTTGAGCCCAGGAGTTTGAGACCAGCCTGGGCAACATGGTAAAACCGTGTCTCTACAAAAAAAAAAAAAAAAAAAAAAAATAGCCAGGTGTGGTGGTGCACACCTGTGGTCCCAGCAACTTGGGAGAGTGAGGTGGTAGGATCGCTTGAACCCAAGTGGTTGAGGCTCCAGTGATCCAAGATCGCACAGTTGCACTCCAACCTGGGTGGCAGAGCAAGACCCTGTCAAAAAAAAAAAAAAAATTAAACCAGTTTTTGACAAAAAAACAAAAACAAAAAAACTCCCCCCAACAACTGCCAAAACAAATAAACAAACAAATAAAAAACCAAACTCAGAAAACACTTTCTGGCATTTTAAGTGGTGATTGCTGAAAAGAATTTAACCTTTCCTTAACTCAGAGACAAATACCTGAGACTTAGGATAGAGTTGCATACAGAGGCCACAAAGTGTGATAGCTAAGAACTGATACTTCAAGTTAGATCCTGGTTCAAACTCAGACTTGGCCACTGTCTGGCTGTATAACACTGGGTAAGTTACTCAAGCCCTCTGAGCTTCAGTTTCCTCATTGCTAAAATGGAGGTATAGCACATGACTGATGTCAAGTTTAAATAAGGCATGCAAAATGCTGATCTCATGGCTTGGCACATAGCAAGTGTTCAGTAAATGGGCCATTATTATTTTCTATAAAAGCAAGTGTATGGGGGCTCCCCTGGGAGATGCTGTTATGCCCTGAAGGCCCCCAGGCCACAGTGGAGCACCCTGGACCTCTCCTAGCAAGAGAAGCCACTTGGAGGAAGCTCAGAGGGAAGGGAACACATGGCCCATGTTTGAGAATGCCAAGGGTGTCGGGAACATGGTGTTGAGGTTCCTAGGAGCCTTTTCCACCCCAGGCAGATGTCCTTGAAAGGCAACACTCTCCCTACACAGGAGGGTAAACTGAGGTGGGAAGTGGACAGGGGGAGCCTTGGAAGGAGAGTCAGATCAGATGGGTTTCTGTTCCTCACCTCTATTATGGCCTTCATGTGCCAGGGGCCCTCTATAGGACTTGGCTTCAGTGGATGGACAAGAAGCTGCTGGCCATGCTGGCCACCCAACCTGTTTGCTTCTGATGTCCAACCACCAGCAATTCTACTCTCTCCATTTCCTGACTGAGGGTCCACAAAGAGTTCCATGGAGAGCCTCATATCAGGGTATCCAGTTGCAGCACCGGCAATGGAGCCTGGTCATGGAGAGTACAGTGGAGAATAAGTTTGGCAGCATCCTGCAGATGTACACTCTGGACATGCCGGATGAGGGCTACAGAGGGCAGGCAGAGGGGCAGCCTTCTAGTCCCCATCTGCCCCCACAGAGTGCTCTCCTCACTGACCGATTCTTCAGGTATGTCTGCTGCCCAATCAGACAGTGGCGCTGGGCAGTGGAGTCCCACTGCAAAGTGTACAGCAGCTTAGTACATGGAGGTGAACAGCAGCAAGGTGGACAATGCTGGCATAACCTACCTCACCACGCTCAAGGTGGGTGCCACTGCTGGCTAAGTGCAAGGGGTGGGTGGGCCAGAGCGACACTTCACTGAAATCTACTAGTATCAGAGAAGTTTTGGAACAGCCTATGAAAGAGATTATGGTACCAGCCAGTAGACAAAATCCTCTGTAGTGAGCAATTCTGGACATGAACTTGCTCCTGGTTCATAACATCTCTACCATGAACTGCAGTCTAAAATTAGATGCAGTTTCTCCTAAAGTAAGAATATGTGTGTCAGTCAATAAAAGTGGGAATCACCCCTGTGACTATTGTCCCCATAATCCTGCTTCTCCCTCTGCAACTTTGTGCTCTCTGAATTCCCATACTGAGTAAAGAACTCCTTGGTGAGCTTATCACCAACCTCACATATTTAACAAACGTGATTTTATCTTAAGACCCACTCTAAAATTATGCGGCAAAGTCCACTTGAATTACAGTAGATGACAAATTAAAGAATTAGGACAGGCCATTATGGAAGTTGTAGAATTAGTTGTATTTGTATCTGTGAGTTTTCCACTAGCCTATATTCATTACTTGTAAAATATGTCGTGTTTCATTCTGTCAAGTTTAAACTGACACACTTGATAATAAAAGGTGTCCCAGCCAAGGCCCGGCTAGGTGACCACTGGTGCACCACAGACTTCTGTCCCATCATCTGCAGAGATGCTGGTTTCTTCACAACAATTCTTGGGTGGCAGATGGGCAGATGTGTACCTGGGACTGTATCACTGAACTTTTCAGGGATGTAGGATGTTCTAAGCCCCAACTTCCAGTTAGTTTAGCTAACACTGTTTGAAATTCTTTGGTGTAGTTCGAAGATGGAAATAAACAGCTCTGAATGCTGGGGGAGGTGGGGCGGGGAAGACAAACAAATGTAGGACTAAATAGGAAAGGACACTGGAACTTGCTCCAGATATCAAAAGTTCCTTGATAATCCACTTACTTTTAAATTATTTACCTCTTTCAAATAAAGAGATGGAATATCTATGCAGTTGCATGATTTCGGAGCTGAGCTTCCACTAAATTAATCACTGAATCAAAGTCTGTTGTGATGGAGAGAAATAAATAAGAGATGTGGAGTCAGAAGACCTTGAAAATACCTTCTTTTTCATTTTGTTTCCTCTTTTAATGTGTCACAGTAATTCTGCTGTAAATATCAACTCCCAGAACGGTGAGGATCCAGTAAGATTATGACAAATTGCCCTCAAATATTGTTACTGTTACAGACCATGCAGCAAATACTTCCTTGGCAGCTGAACTGACCAGAGCTCCTGGGGTACCTTAATCATGGCCCCAGTTTGAATTCTGCCATGCTCGTTGGAGCTACGGAAGTTAACAAGTTGCACGCCCTTTCAGTGACAGTCCCTCTAGATCACAAGTACTCTGTAAGGAACAGAGATATCTAAGGGGCTTCCTTCATGTCATAGAATCCTGTTGGTGCTCTTCACATAGCAGATTCTCTTCTTTGTCCAGTCACTTCTATCCTCCTGCTGTTTCTACCCCAGAATCTGTGTCAAAGTCAGCTCCACTTTGGATCTCTACCACCCGCTCTGCTTGTGAATCTCCAGCATTTGCTACTCTCTGGCTGTTCCTTTTTGCTGTTTCATTTTTCTTCCTTTCCTTGTTCTTTCTTTCTAGTACTTCTTGTTTTGTTTTGTTATTTTTGCTTCCTTGCAAGTGCTTTAAAATAATTTTTGCTATGCTAATAAGCAGCTTGAATTTCCTGGCCATGAGAGACAAATGAAAGTGGTTTTTTGTATTTTTAATACCCCAACCAACCAGCCAGTAGACCCAACCTGATAAAGGTGACAAGATGATCATGAATATGATTGAAAAATTCAGATTTGGAGAAATCTACTATGCTCAAATTATTTTGTGATTATTTTGTTGATACCATGGGACCCTATGATACCCAGTAGAGGGGAAAGGATTTACTAGAAGGAAAGGAAGATTCCCACTGTTAACCACCTGCACATATGTGGTGGACCAAGGTCGAGGAGAGGGAAGGGCTTTGTCTCCTCTCTAGAGCTCTGAGTAAGTAGGCATGGGCTCTGAAGAGTGGGTAGGCCTGGAGAAGCCCAAGGAGTAGAGCTGTACCAGTAACAAGGACAACAGGGAAGGAGAAACCAAGGAAAACAAATAATCACTCTCTCACGGGACAGGCTTGAGCAGTGGCAACAGTAAGTTCAGAGGTTACAACTTCCAGAGCAGCAGGGAGAGCCTTTGGGTCTCAAGACTCCTGTATGTATTCCACTCAGCCCAAAGCAACAAGATATAAGAAAACATCTCCAGAAAGACTAGATGTCTTGCTCATCTGATCAAGTGGAAGATTGGTTCTCATATCTTGCCAATGGGGAGATGTTTGAAATTCAAGCCGGTCAAACTCTTCATACCTGTTGTAGATTCTTCAGAAGCTTCAGACTAGAGGTTTTCATACTGTGCTCCACAGAAGCTGTAAGGGTCTGCAAGTATAATAAAAATTCATTTAAACATTTTTGACTACTTCAAAAACGAATGAGAAGTAAGAAACAGGCTGGGCACAGTGACTCACACCTGTAATCACAGCACTTTAGGAGGCCAAGACAGGCGAATCACCCGAGGTCACGAGTTCGAGACTAGCCTGGCCAATATGGTGAAAACCCTGTCTCTACTAAAAACACAAAAATTAGCCAGGCGCGGTGGTGCTCACCTGTAATCCCAGCTACTCAGGAGGTTGAGACAGGAGAATGGCTTGAACCTGGGAGGCAGGGGTTGCAGTGAGCTGAGATCATGCCACTGCACTCCAGCCTGGGTGAAAGAGCAAGACTCATCTCAAAAAAAAAAAAAAAAAATTAAATTTAAAAAAATTAAAAGGAAGAAAGAAACAGGCTCACAACACACATATATAACAAACATATAACAGAAGTATAACAAATGTTATATGTAACAAGCATTAATACATAGTAGGTTCTATACATTAGGATTATGGTTTCAAGTAATAGAAATCAACTATAAAGAGCTAAAACAAAAATGGAGATTTTTACCTGAAGGACTCCGGACTTTGTCATAGACCAAGGGCTAGAATGCAGCCAGATCTCAGGAAGCAATTGAAACCAGGTATCAAAGGACAGTAGGAATCTATTGCTCATCTTTGTGTATTTCTTCATTCTTTTATCTGAAGACTTGCTTTCTATGCTCCTCAGGCCTTGTGGCCAAAAATGTCACCATATCACACACCTTGAGTCCATATATCATCTGCAGAGACTGACTCAACTTTGAGTCCCTATTCCAAATGCTCAAGAGAGGAAATCAAATTGACTAACAAGCCAAGTATCACCTGCACAATCAATTAACTTGGCCATGGGCACTGATACACAGTATAAATACGGCTTCCAGGATCCTATCCATGTTCATGGGAGAAGAGATGTGTGGGAGCCAGCACTGGGGAATCCCTGAGATGTCTACAGTAAGGACCACAAGTTATGTGCTAACTTGTGATACCTTGTTTAACTTGCTTTTGAGTAAATTTTGGAATTTTTTTTCTTACAGATTTTGTATTTGTACTTTTGAAAAAAGCAAATGTGTTATATGGGAGGTTTGTAGGTCTACCCCAGTGTTTTTTTTTTTTGAATTTGGATTGGTGCATGTGTTCTCTCATAAAGTTGTATTAGCAAGTGCATTGTAACAACTCACAAATGCTGGGTTCAATCAAATGTTAGATAATATTCAGATGCTTCCACTGGGTGCATGGGATTTTTGTGGAGGAATAGCCAGTGTTAAGAAATATGTGAATGGCTAACATGTTGTGATCCAATTATATTACAGATAGTTTTAGCATTTGTGAATCTGTGATGCTGTCTGACTTTTAATAAGCTGAACAAGCTCAATTTTATAATTCAATCCTTTAGTATTTTCCAGTTTATAAATGCAGATAAATGTCAAGGATAAAATTGAACCTTAAAGTTTAAAATCTACATCCAAAAACAAAGTAAATATAACCATTTGAAACCAGCCTCAGTATGGCAAAGCAATTACGAGATTCTAGATTTAAATTGCTTGAGTTTCACATGTAGCTTCTTGCCTTACTAGCTGTGAAACCTTAGACATACTACCCAACTTATCTGTGCCTCAGTTTGTTCAGCTATGAATTCAAGATAGTTTTATAGGATTGCTTTGAGCATTAAATGGGACAAAATCTAGTAAGGTGTTCAGAACATTGTTTAGCATTTAATAAGTGCTCAATAAAACTCAGTTATGATTCATTATCAACTCATGACTTTGTTGGCCATCACTATTAAGGTTAATCATCCCTCTGTCTCAGCCTCTTCAGTTCATGCTTAGAGCTGGCACTGCCTCCATTCTTCCTCATCCACTAGTGTCCCATCATCTAGTTTCTTACAGAAATTTACTAATGACTTTCATATGCTGATGTCTCCCATCCATTCTCAGCTCCTATAGGAATTTCTCCCATTTTTTGCTGATTATCATTTCAGTGGGTCTTCAGAAAGATGGGAAGGGAGTGTGTGCTCCATTTACTGTCTTGAATAGAAATCATTCTGAGATTTAAAAATACATTGTTAGGTATTTCATAATGATTCCAGTTATGTACTGCTTAAAAAATTGTCCCATCAACTTACTCCAAACTGAATACTTACCAATGACAAAATGTGAACAATGTTAGATAATTGTTAGTAGGCCAAATTTGAATAAAATGTATTTCTTACATCCTTCTTTCAAGATTGGGATCAATTATATTGTAGGGTATTACAAGACTGCCAGGCAATCTGTTAAAAACATTATCGTTTGCAACAAATTTTCTCTATGAATTAGAAGTTTCTTAATACTCTGCAACCCTATAAAAATAAAGACGTAAACTAGAGACTGAGGGTGATATAATACAGCAACTACTATGTATGATTTCTGTCAACCCTGATTTTTATCCAAGCAAAACCTTCATTGCTCATTGGTGACTGTATAAATAAATATTGGCAATTTTTATTAAACTTGGTGTACTGACCACATAAGTTTATAACCATTTCAAAACCTCACTAAAACTAAAGAAAATTAAAAGGTGTAGACCCAGGAAGAAAATGAGAATACCAGAGGATGCAGGAGAGTGATAAATGACTTAGCAGGGTAGAAGAGATCATGACATGAAGAGTCTGCAAAAGAGGAAACTGACGAGCAGCAAGCTAGTCCATCCCCATGGAAACTTCGCAAGGCTCAGGTACTTGGAGGTATCGGGTACTGTGCAGGGTGGGAATGAGGGATAGGGCTGAAAACAAGAAGATTGTTTGAACATAGGCAATAAGCAAAGCAAAGCTTGAACTCAAAAATAGCAGGCATTGTGTATGGCTAGAAGGAGAGACAAGCCAGAAAGCAGGGACTGAGTGAAAGTTCACATACAGAAAACAGGACCAGCTTCCAGTCACTTGCCCTGTCCTGCTTCCAGAATGCCAGAAGCCTTGAGAGTAAATAAAACTAGGTACAAATGTACAAGGACAGAGAAAAGCGAGTAAGAGGTTGCAGCAGATATGAGATGCCCTATTTGACTTTGCCCAGCCCAGGAACTGGAGGCAGGGGTGAGGATGGACTGCATGAAGGAAGACTGATTGAAACATAGGCTGTTCGAACTCCTCTGCCTTCCTCCACAAAGCTAAGCATCTGGAGGTTTATTCACCAAGGAAATGGAATCAAGATGCTCTGGACTTAGTGATGACAGACACAACCTAGGCCCAGAGTGAGTTACTTTGTTAGAAATGAGGATGATTTTAAATTCTTTACAATGAATGGTAAGGTCTTTCAGTCCATTTCTTTAGCTGGATGCTGAAATCATGGACACTTAGCATTGTGCACTGAAGCAGGGGTTTGGGAGATCTAGCTCTCCAAGGAAATGGGCATGGCAAGAACTAGGGTATTTATTTGTTTATTTAATTATTTATTTCAACAGACTCTTGCTGTGTCACCCAGGCTGGAGTTCAGTGGCATGATCTTAGCTCACTGCCACCTCTGCCTCCTGGGTTCAAGCAATTCTTGTGCCTCAGCCTCCCAAGAAGCTTGGATTACAGGCATGTGCCACCATGCCTGGCTAATTTTCATATTTTTAGTGGAGATGGGGTTTTGCCACGTTGGCCAGGCTGGTCTTGAACTCCTGGTCTCAAGTAATCTGCCCGCCTCAGCCTCCCAAAGTGCTGGGACTACAGGTGTGAGCCACTAGGCCTGGCCTAGTGTCATTACTAATGTTGTATAGCAAACCACCACAAAATTTAGTGGCATAAAAATATAAATCATTTTATTATGCTGAAGGTTTTTATTGATCAGGATTTCAGACAGTACCCTCTCTAATAAAACTTAAGTAAGGATGATTTTTCTCTGCTTTATAACAACTAGGGTCTTTATTGGGAAGACTCAAACATCTGGAATAACTCATATGGCCAGGGACGGAATCATCTGGAAACTTTTTTAACCACGGTTATGGTGACTGGTAATATGCCATGAAGACTAAGCTTAGTTGGGACTGTCAATTGGAATGCCTGTGTATAGCCTCTTCATGTGGTCTGGGCTTCTGTTGGACTGTTCCAGCAAAAAAGATAGATGCTCCCTGATCACTCATGGCCCAGCCTTGTAAATCAATGTATCACTTCCAGTGTACTTTACTTTATTGGGTAAAGCAGTCAAAACTAATCTAGATTCAAGTAGGGTACATCTACCATTTCTTAATAGGAGGAATGTCAAATAATTTGTAGGAAGGTTTTAAAATCACCACATATAGTCGTGAAAACAACAGTCAAATTGTCAGTAGCTCTTCAGAGAAACCAAGGCAGAAACCGGAAGGAAAATCAGGCTGATCTCTGCTGATAAGGGTTATGACAACAAAAATCATTCCTGGATCCAACTGCTGATGGCTGAGGCAGCTGCCTCTCTGGCATGTTACATGCTGGCTTAGGAGATGCAAAGGAAGATTATTTAGGGCCCCAGATGGGAGAATCTGGAAAAGTCGGGATTGAGGTAACCTCTGGAGCCCTAGCAACTAAAAGTTCAGTGTGAACCTTGTCTGGATCCTGCCTCAAGAAAATAACCAGGGAAATTTGAACACTGACGATGTTGAGGATTTACTTAATATTTTGGTGTAATGATGGTATTGTTGTTACGTTAAAAACGTTAATTTCATTTTGTTTTGAAATGAAATATTCCTTAATATTTATTCCTTAATATTCCTTAATAAATAATAAATAGGATATTCCTTAATAAATTCCTTAATTTCATTTTGAAACAAATGAAAGTATTTATTAAGGAATTTTTATTTATTAAGGAATTATTAAGGAATATCCTTATTTATCAAGGAATATCCTAAACAATTTGTGGATAAAATAATGTGATGTCTTGGATTTGCTTCAACGTAACACAGTGAAGGAAAGAGGAGGAGATGGGGTTATAGGTGAACAAGATCGGATATATGTTGATATTATGAAAACTAAAGAGAGGTATGTGGGAGTTCTTTATACAATTTTATCTCCTTTTGTGTAAGTTTGAAAACTTTCACACTGAAAATTTTTTGGAAGTTTACACACACACACACACACACACACACACACACACGGATAGGTATTAACCTCTAGAATGGATTTACCATATTTAAAAGAGTAATAAGGAACTTCCAATAAATTGTATTTGCATTTATTTAAGTCAATTGTTGTCTCTGTAGATAATAACCGTGTAGCACTTTTTATTTCGTGAAACCCTTTGACCTTCACAATAATTCCACAAGGTGGCCAGGCACAGTGCCTCACACCTGTAATCCCAGCACTTTGGGACGCCAAGGCAGGCAGATCACAAGGTCAGGAGATTGAGACCATGGTGAAACCCCGTCTCTACTAAAAATACAAAAAATTAGCCAGGTGCGGTGGTGGGCGCCTGTAGTCCCATCCACTCGGGAGACTGAGGCAGGAGAATGGTGTGAACCCGGGAGGCGGAGCTTGCAGTGAGCTGAGATCGCGCCACTGCACTCCAGCCTGGGCGACAGAGCGAGACTCCATCTCAAAAAATAATAATAATAATAATAATAATTCCACAAGGTAGGCAGATGATAAGTGTAAGCATAGAGGGATAAAAGGATATGCTCAAGGTCACACAACTAGGGCATGGAGGATCCAAGTCTCAAATTTGAGTCTTTTGGTTACATAACGCATTGCCATTATATGATAAGTTACTATGCAGCAGTAGTTCTTAATATATAGGCACTGTGTGACACTTTGATGACTTTGATGACCTGATCAAAGCTATGGAACATTTTCCCAGAAAAATGCATATATGCACACATCCAAAAATGTGAAGACAATTTCAGGGATGGGGAGGTTCATTTCCTCCAATACATCTGAAGCCTACTCATGGATCTCAGGTTAGGCATTACTGCTGTATAAAGAACATGCTTGTTAGTCAATTCTATTTCTCCTTTGTTCATATCTCAGCCTCCTATCATAACTCAACTTTCTAACAGAGTTCTGGCTTGCTCCCTCATCCAATTAACTACATGAAATCTGCTCTCTTATCTTCTTTCTTTGTCTCTGATAATGATCTGAGCATTAAGCATGAAGATATCCTCCCTTAGCCTTAAATCAGCAGTTTCTCACAGGCCCTACAGATAGCCATTTCATTTTGTAAAGTTTCATTCACTGCTCATCGTATCTCTTACAACAATACTAGTTTAAAACTTTCTCAATACTGAGAAACTCAGGTATATTGTCCATAATCTATTACTGAAATGGTACCTGGTCATGGGAAGCATGGAGAATTAATCTCTCTTCTGTGCTCATATAGCTCTCTAAGTATGTATCTATCAAATGAGCTCACACTATATTATGATGATCCTGTTACATGTTTTGCTCCTTCAAGAGGTTGTGAGCTCCTTGGTGGCAGAAACCATATCAGTTCATCACTAGGGAATGGCTAGCGCAAGGCATGTGAAACAAAGTAAGAGTGAAATAAACATTTCTTGCATTAATAAATAAATGAATCCAAACATTCCATTTAATGAAATACTTAAAATAGTAAAACAAAACAAAACGTCCTTGTGACGTAAAACTGCATCAACTTCAGAGGTCAATTAGGTAGGAATTGTTTTGAATGCTTCCTTCTGCTGCTCTTCCAGATACTAGAAGAAGAGAGATATATTTTGGTTAAATGTTATTAAAGCTTCTCCAGTTCTACTAACTATCTTCCTGGAGACTTATTTTGAAGCCTCATCTGATTAAAATGTTTAGTCTCAATGACTGGCCAAGAGGAGTGATTATTGATTAGCTGTTTTCTTTTGGGTTAAACATGAAAGGCAGAACTATTGTCTCCAGAAGGCATTTGCTGAAAAGAACAGGTGTTACCTTGATAAAAAGCAATAAACCCTGAGCTAGTCTCCCCACCGCTGCTGGAGCCCATCTACATAGTGCCTGAATGGGGAGCTGGAGGCTGAACAGATGGATAATTAGGCAAGAAATTCCGCTGAGAGATATTTTGAAAAAAAAAAATAGGAGTACAGTGTGCTACATGGGAGTCCAGAACCAAGGATGCATGTGAGGAAAAGTGGTTAGGCAGGAGACTGCTACTAAATGAAAAGGGTAGAGAAACTTTTATTATGAAAACCTTGCCAAAACGACCATCTTTGACCGTTTGTTCTTTGCTCTCCCTCAAAGTCTGTTTAATAATAAAAAGGGATTATTATGGTCTTTGAAGGAGAGGGTTGTCTTTTGTAGATTAATGTGACTTTTACTTAAATCAAAAACCATTTTTCCTAGAGTATAATAGCAATCAAACCAGTGTTTGACTTCCATAAAGTAACTGAAATTGGACTTGGCCTCCTACCAGAAACACTAGAAAATTGTACAAAAATGTATTAAACCACTGTCTTCAGACTTTGGACAACAGGTAGTACAGTGCTGTGATCCCTGAGAGAAGGTAAATCAGTAATGTGGGCCTTAAAGTGATCTCAGCTTTCTGTACTTTATGGACAGTGCATAGCAGGAGAACCCAAACAGAGCTCAGTGGTCTTGTTGTGTTGAAGACATAGAAACTACAGATTGAAAAGGCTGAGGTAGCTGTAATTTGTAGAATAGGAAACTGGAGAGTAGGGAGCCATGCAGAGAAAGGGCACCAGAAATTTTCAAATAGGTCCACTTGAGTCTGTTGCTGAAAACTAAGCTTTGCATGCTAAGGATGAAAACTTTATGCCAAGCAAGGAACCACTAGGGTGCTGCAAAATAAGCAATTTCCAGAGAACATACTTAACTGAAAGTTCCTTAAGTTCCAACTGGCCAAAGTGATGAGGCCTCATTGAACATTAAATATAGACATTGGAAGACTTATACCTTAGTAGGAAGCTAGACTAATCCTAAGATAAAAGCTACTCTAGACATTTTTAAAAGTTTAAAAACAGGCCTCAAAAAGACCTGGTTGATCCACAAGTAATTTAATTGCCTTCCAAAAGAAACTTAAACACAATCTAATGAAAGAAAACAAAATTTAGACACTCAGCAGTGTAACAATAACAATGCCCAGCATCCAATAAAAATTTCTAGACATGTGAAGAAGCGTGTGGCCCATAACCAGGAAAAAGATAAGTCAGTAGAATCAAATTTAGAAATGACAGAAGTGGAATTAACACACACTGGATTTAAGTATTTGTTAAAATTGCTGTAACAAATATGCTCAAGAATTTTTTTAAAATGAAGTTAGTGAGGAAAGAAATAAATATTTAAAAATTGAAGCACATGGAACTTCCAGAGATGAAAAATCAATAGAGAAAGTGAAAATATTGCAGGAGGGACATAACAGATTAAACACTATAGAATAAAAGGTCAGTGAAATTGAAAATGTAGCAATAGAAACTATACACATGAAAGCAGAGAAAGGAAAAAAAAAGTAGCAAAATAAATGAACAGCGCCTCAGCAATCTTTGGAACAATTTCAAGTGCTCTACATTTATTTAATTAAAATCCATGAAGAAAAAAAGGGGGATTTTAAAAGTATAAGATTAAATAAAGAAAAAAGAACTTCCAAATAGGATAAAAATCATAAAATATACAATCATACAAACATCAGAAAAAAATCCACCAAGGCATATATTAATCAAATGTCTGAAAACCAATGATAAAGATCCTAGAAATGACCAGAGGAAAAGAGAACTCTATACTATGTAAAAGGGAACAAAGACAAGAATGACATCAGACTTTTTTTGTCAGATATGGGACAAGCCAATACATAATAAAACAACACAGTTAAAGCACTGAAAGAAGACTAAAAAAGATATGTCAACCCAGAATTTTATATTAAGCAAAATTATCCCTCAAAAATGGAGAGGGAAAATAGTTATCTAGACAAATGTAAACCGCATATAACACGATTACAGATTTAAACCTAACTGTATTAATAATTCATAAAGTGTAAATGGCCTAAAGTCCCTAAATAAAAGTCAAAGATTGTCAGATTGGATTTTTTAATAAAGAAATACTCAACTTTCTGATACTGCAAGAAACTTAGGTTAAAAGTAAAGAATGAAAAAAAAAAAAAACCCTGAAAATGTCTAATTAAGACAGAGATTGCATTAACATTAAAGTAGACTCAGAACAAAAAACATTATCACAATAAATACATTATGATTTAAGCTTCTGTTTTAAGACAATGCATATTGTACACTATAGAGCAAATAAAACTCAAAGTAAACAGATGGAAGAGAATAATACAGATAAGAACAGGAAGTAATTAAATAGCAAGTAGAAAACAGAGAAAATTAATAAAACCACAAGATGATTATTTGAAAAGATTAATACAATGAATAATCCTTTAGCCAGAGTAATTAGGAAAAAAAAGATACAAATGAAATGACCAATATCAGGAATAAAAGAGAATTCATCATTAGAGACCCTGAAGCATAAAAAGGAAAATAGAAATATTATAAACACTTTATGCCAAAAAATATAATTTAGATGAAATAAATATTTCTTGAACAGTACAAATTACCAAATCAACACAGGTAAAAATAGAATATCTGAATAGTCCCATATTGATTTTAAAAATTGTATTAAAAATTAAAAGATTTCCCACAAAACTACAAATTTTCTAGGTTGCTTCACTGGTGAATTTCATCAAATATTTGGTGAATGATACGAGTCCTCTACAAACTTATTTGGAAAACATCAGCAGAAGAAACACTTCTTAACTTGCTTTATGAGGCCAACAGTCTTAGTTTGTTTTATGCTTCTGTAACAGAATACTTGAGTGTGTAATTTATAAAGAACAGAGATTTATTTCTTACAATTCTGGAGTCTGGGAAATCCAAGATCAAGGTGCTGGAAGGTTCATCATCTGGTGAGGGTCTGGTTTCTGCTTCAACGATGATGACTTGAACATTTCATCCTCCGAATAGGAAGAATGCTGTGTTCTCACACGGCAGAAGGTAGAAGGGCAAAAAGGGATGAATTTTTGATGAACAAGGCTAGGTTTGTCAAGCTTTTTTATAAGGGTACCTAATCAATCACCTCCCAAAGGCCATGCATTCCATTAATGTTGCATTGGGTATTAAATTTCAACATGAATTTTGAAAGGAACCAAAAGTTAAACCACAGCATCAGACTTATCTTATAACAAAACCAGACCTCTGTGTGTGAGTGTGGTGTTGTTTCCTTTGAACCCAGTCTTTTCCACAAATGACTTTGCACACATTACAAAAAAACTATAGACCCATGTCCCTCATGAATATTGACACAAAATTACTCTATGAATTATAAGCAAATGAAATTCAGCAGTACATTAAAGAAATGATATAGAATGGAGAAGATTTATCCCAGGAATGCAAATTTGATTTACCTTAAATATCTAATTAATATCATTACCATTTACCATATCAATAAAATAAAGAAGAAAAACGATATGAACATCATTAGATGTGAAAAAGGCATTGGACAAAACACAACATATATTCATGGTAAAATATCTCAGCACATTAGGGACAGAAGGAATCTTGTCAACCTGATAAAGGGCGTCCTCAAAAAACAAACAAAATACAGCTAACATCCTACTTAATGATAAAAGATTCAGTTTTAAGACTGAGAGTATAACAAGTTTGTCTGTTTTTACCACTTCTATTTAACATTGCAAGGGTCCTAGACCACGGTTCTATTTCATGCAAAAACCAAGGCAAAGAAAAAAAGGTATACACATTAGAAAGGAAGAAGTGAAACTGTCTGTATTCACATATGACACGATCATGTAGCTACAAAACTCTAAGGAATTTGAAAGACAGATACTAGAATTAACAAGTGTATTTATCAAGGTCACAGGATGCAAAGCAGTAGACCAAAAAAAAATTGTATTTGTATGTACTAGCAATGAATCACTGAAAAACGCAATAAAAGTGATTGCATTTAGCCTAGCATGAAAGATAAAGTAATTAGAGATAAATTTAACAAAAGGTATTAAGAATGTACACTATAAAACCTTAAAACTACAAAACCTTGCTTAGAGAAATGAAAGAATGCCAAATAAATAGTAAGATATATATGTTCACTGATTGGATGACTCCATATTGTTAAGATGTCAATTTCCCCTAACTTGATGTAGAGTTTTACCTCAGTTGCAGCGTGATTTTTTTTTTTAGAATTGTCAATTCCAATTAATTCAAACATTTATATGGAAATGCAAAGAAACTAGAATGACCAAAACAATTTTGAAAAAAAAAGAACAATATTGGAGGATTTATACTACTTTCTTTTAAAATTTATAAAAGCTAAAACAATGAATACAATGTAGCAGTCATGTAAGGATAGACATATAAATCAATGAACAGAAGATTGTGTGTGTGTGTGTGTGTTTGTGTAGAATTGCCTTTCACGCAGTATTTTCCACAAATAATGCTAGAACAACTGGGCTATCCATTAAAAAAATGAACACCACACACACCTTACTTCATACTCTTTTTACATAATAATTCGAAATGCCTTATAGGCCTAAACATAATGCTAAACCTATAAAATTTTTTGAAGAAAAATATCAGAAAATATTTGTGACTTTGTGTTGGCATGGATGTCTTAGGCACATAGAAAGCATGGAATATGAAGAAAAAATGGAAAAATAGAACTTTACCATAATTAAAATATTCTGCTCATAAGACCATTAGCCGAGCGTGGTGGTGGCCGCCTGTAGTCCCAGCTACTCGGGAGGCTGAGGCAGGAGAATGGCGTGAACCCGGGAGGCGGAGCTTGCAGTGAGCAGAGGTGGCGCCACTGCACTCCAGCCTGGGTGACAGAGTGAAACTCGTATCAAAAACAAAACAAAAAAACGCAATGAGATACAATCACACATTCACTAGAATTACTAAAATTAAAGAGATTGACAATACCAGGTGTTTACAAAATGTGGGGCTACAGTAACTCATAAATTAGTTTTGGGAATATAAAATGATAGAACACTTTGGAAAAGAGTCTGGCATATTCTTTTTTTTTTTTTTTTTTTTTTTTTTTTTTTGAGACGGAGTCTTGCTCTGTCACCCAGGCTGGAGTGCAGTGGCCGGATCTCAGCTCACTGCAAGCTCCGCCTCCCGGGTTTACGCCATTCTCCTGCCTCAGACTCCCGAGTAGCTGGGACTACAGGCGCCCGCCACCGCACCCGGCTAGTTTTTTTTTTTTTTTGTATTTTTAGTAGAGACGGGGTTTCACCGTGTTAGCCAGGAGGCATATTCTTATAAAGTTAAAATACAATTACCAAAGGACCAACAATGCTGTTTAGGAATCTACACAGGAGAAAGAAAGCATATGTCCACATAAAAAGTTTTACCTGAATATTCATAGCAGCTTTATTCATAACAGCCAAAAAAACAAAAACAAAAACAAAAACAAAAACCACACACACAGCAAACAACTCAAATGTCTATGAATAGGTTGATGAATAAACAAATTATAGTATATTCACACACTGGATTACTACTTAGCAATAAAAAAGAGCGAAGTACTGAAGCATGTAACAGCATAAATGACTCTCAGAAATATACTGAATGAAAGAAAATACACAAAAACAAATGTATGTAATTTTAGCAAAGACAAAGCTCAACTACAGTGACAGATGAGTGGTTGCCTGGGGACTAGGGTGGGGATAATTTGCTACCAAGAGGACGAGGGAAATTTTTGGGATGATGAAAATGTATTGATGACTGTGGTAGTTATACAGGTTATACATTTGTCAAATCTCATTCGCCTATAAATGTAAGAAATAGGTGCACTTTATGTGTGTAATTTATACCTTAGGTTGATTTGAAAGACCACGACAATGCATGACTCCCAGACAGGGCCGCTGGTCAGCTAGCAGCAACCATTTTACTAGGCATATAAGTTTATGTTACACTGATTCACTATTTAGGTTAGGAGGAGAATATAGCTCCTTTGGTACAGCGATGGGGGCTTTGCCTGACTAGAATTTATCATGACCTCTGAGCAGTGGGAGATGTGATGAGATATCCCCAGGATGAAGAAAAGGGAAGGCAAAAGTCTGTCATGTGGTAACTAATATTCTTGACCAGACAACACTTCTATAGATCCCAGAGAAATCTAAGTAGAGGGAAAGGCCAGACAAATATGTACTCTTCCTTGTCAGGATTTTAGCTCCTCATGCTGCATTTACATTGTGAGAAGAGAGTTTTAAGAGATATAAAAAGGGAACAAAGCATTAAGAAAGAACAATTTAGGCTGGGTGCAGTGGCTCACGCCTGTAATCCCAGTACTTTGAGAGGCTGAGGCAGGCAGATCACCTGAGGTCGTGAGTTCGAGACCAGCCTGTCCAACATGGTGAAACCCCCGACTCTACTAAGTAAACACAAAAATTAACTGGGCGTGGTGGCGAGTGCCTGTAATCCCAGCTATTTGGGAGGCTGAGGCAGGAGAATCGCTTGAACTCTTGAGGGGGAGGTTGCAGTGAGCTGAGATCATGCCATTGCACTGCAGCGTGGGCAACAAGAGCAAAACTCTGTCAAAAAGAAAGAAAGAAAGAAAGAAAGAAAGAAAGAAAGAAAGAAAGAAAGAAAGAAAGAAAGAAAGAAAGAAAGAAAGAAAGAAAGAAAGAAAGAAAGAGAGAGAAAGAGAGAGAGAAAGAAAGAGAGAGAGAAAGAAAGAAAGAAAGAAAGAAAGAAAGAAAGAAAGAAAGAAAGAAAAGAAAGAAAAGAAAAGAAAGAAAGAGAAAGAAAGAAAGAAAGAAAGAAAGAGAAAGAGAGAGAGAAAGAAAGAGAGAGAGAAAGAAAGAAAGAAAGAAAAGAAAGAAAAGAAAAGAAAGAAAGAGGAAGGAAGGAAGGAAGGAAGGAAAGAGAGAGAGAGAAAGAAAGAAAAGAAAGAAAGAAAGGAAGGGAGGGAGGGAGGGAGGGAGGAAGAAAGAAAGAAAGAAAGAAAGAAAGAAAGAAAGAAAGAAAGAAAGAAAGAAAGAAAGAAAGAAAGAAAGAAAGAAAGAAAGAAAGAAAGAAAGAATTTACATGGGAGC
Source organism: Macaca nemestrina (assembly GCF_043159975.1). Lineage (NCBI taxonomy): Eukaryota > Metazoa > Chordata > Mammalia > Primates > Cercopithecidae > Macaca > Macaca nemestrina. The sequence continues at coordinate 95,642,170 of NC_092136.1, read as the reverse complement.
ACGGGTGCATAAACTCCTTAGTGTTCTACTTCCAACCTTTCAACAGTAATAGCCCAGGCTTATATTGTGTTCACTGTGTACTACACATTTCTTTCAGGGAGATATATATATATATAGATGATATATGTGTCATATATATAGACACGTGCTGCATGCAGATATTTGTGGGTGTGCACACACATGTATATTTTATATATATAGTTATGCATCATTTAAGGATGGAAATATCCTCTGAGAAATGGATTATTAGGTACATTTATCATTGTGTGAATATCATAGAGTATACTTACACAAACCTAGATAGTACAGCCTACTGCACATCTAGATTATATGGTGGTCTAGCCTATTGTTGCTGCTTGGCTACAAACCTTAAAGTATGCTGCTAAACTGAATTCTGTAGGCAATTGTAACATCATGGTAAGTATTTGTGTATCTAGACATACCTAAACATAGAAAAAATACAGTAAAAATACAGCACAAGAGACAAAATAATGGTACACCTGTATAAGGCAGTTCCATTATAATCTTATGGGACCATAATTGTATATGCAGTCTAGCGTTGGCAGAAACATTGCTATGTGATGCATAGCTTCATATAATTTATTTCTATCTCATGACAACCTTGATTATCGCTCCCATCTGACAGTTTGGTCATTGAGACACAGAAAGAATAACTAGCTTGCCCAAAGTCACACAGCTACTAAGAGACAGATCTAAGATTTAAACCTGTAGAGTATGGTGCTCTCCACAAATCTGCCAGTTGTGCTCTGAAGGTATCAGTACTTCAGAACTACTCCCCTCACAGGTAGAATCAAGCAAAGAGAGCCTTCACCTCCCACTTCAGATAGAGAAAAGTAAAAAAGAACCCCATCCTTTATGTATGTATATATGTATGGTGAGTGTATTTGCTGAAGGTAACTGCCTACTATCACTTATTTGATTTTTCATTTAACAAATATTTGTTAAATGTGTGACTTCCATGTATCTGATATTATGCCAATCATTGGGGATTCAGAAACAAATACATTGTAATCCCCAGTTTCAAAGGACTGGAAATTCCTCCAGGATGACTGTGAAAGGCACATAGTGCAGATGAGAGTTAGAACACTGACCACACTAGTTATAAGCTGGGTATTTAGGCTGTACAACATCCAGTTATATTCTCAGGAGACTGTTTGCACTTCATTCACTGAAGGTCACACCTGGGCATCCCTGGGGATCCTCTTGTCTTTACCATTAAGCAATGTGAAGCCATAAAATGATTAGGGTTGGCAAGCTTTTAGAGGATTAATGTTCTAACAAATTGGGTGATTTTGCTCAGCTTAGCTATTGAGGATAACATATTGTGAATTTACTGAGCTCATCTGTGACCAGATTCCTCTGCAGGGTAATTGAAAGTGAGTGGAAATGGCTATTTATGTATTCTCAGCCATTAGATGTTGCTTTCATCTCTGATTTCTTTGGATGAGGAGTCAAAATATATACTGAGATCATTGCCTGCGGGTGCCACTTTGCATGTTCAATTAAGTAAGGCCTGTGCTTAGTACTGGACATTAAAAGACAGATGGTGAAGGGAAACTGGACTCAGACTTCAGAAGTGACCCACTAGCCAAATGGGGATATATTTCTGAATTGCATCTTCCTTTAGGGCTTGAGGGCCACTAGGTTGTGTGTTGCCCTCAGCTAAATTCACAGACATGTGGCAGTGTTGCCCAAAGTGTTTGTCTTGATGTTAAGAATAATTTTAAAACCTCTTACAAAAGAGCTTTTGGTGAAATACATCTGAGAGGTGCTGCATTGAACAAGGTTGAATACACTTCTTTAGTGAAGGATTTTTCAGCGTCCTGGGCAGCCTTACATGTGTTGGTACTCTCTAAGAGAGGAAGGTAATAAAATTATCAAACTTATATAAGGGAACTTATCAGGCACCTATATATTATTTGTTACATTAAATACTTTATATAGATTGCTTTATATAATCTGCATAACTGTTCTAAGACATGTCTTTACTTTTCTGGAATGATGGCACTGAGGCCTGGAGTGCTTATATAGCTTTGCCAAGTCACATTGAACAAGTGACTTTGCTGAGATTTGAACCTAAGCACTTTGGTTATAGAATCCACACTCTTGAACACAATGCCCTATTTCTTCTTTTCATTTTTATTTTTTCCTAAGATGTTCTTGCTCAAGTGGAGACCCATAGGTTACACTTTCAGAAGAAATTCCTAGGATAAAGATATGAAGTATTGCTGGGATGTGCCCCAGCTCAGGTTACACACATGAATGGTATAGTGGAGACAGGAAACAGAGAGTCAATGTTAGACATTTTCAACTCACCCTCGCCTGATTCTATTCTCTAAAGTATCAAAGAAATTAATGACTCCTGGAGTTTTGGGATGAGAGCTGACTCTACTTTTCTTCAAGCATCGGAGTGACCTTGCCATGATCTAGCTCATTCTTCACATTTTCATTCAAGCAGCACAAGGACTCTGATAATATCACTTCATTAAAGTCACCCATTTTTGAATGCATATTATGAGCCAGGCCGGCCCTGTGCTAGCTGTTACATTCAAGAGTAGATGCAGGAATCGGACAAAGATGTAAAACTGGCTTTTTTGTTAAGGCTGATTAGAGAGTGTGGAAATAATTAACCACCACCCCTCCCCTGCCAAAAAAAAAAAAAAAAAAAAGAAATAGGGCATTGTGTTCAAGAGTTTGGGCTTTATAACCAAAGTGCTTAGGTTCAAATCTCAGCAAAGTCACTTGCTCATTGTGATTTCGACAAAGCTATATAAGCACTCCAGGCCTGAGTGCCATCATTCCAAAAATGGCATCCTCAATGGGCCACCTAAGACTTTACTACTGGATTAGGCAGACTCATCTACCCACCCACCTCTTCTAGGCCCTAGAAGAGCAATACAACCCTTTCACTCACTCTCCAGCCCCCTCCATACATTTACCCCATGATAGTTACAGAGAATATGGGTGTTCTACAGGCAGGCCAGGTCCAAAAGGAGAGGCAGATGTGATGAGCTGAGTTATGATGGTTTCTTCTCCCACATTTTCCAATGAAGTAAGCCACTTGGACAGGAGTGAGGCAGCGCCTAGAGAGACATCACAAGCTCCTCCCATGCTTTTCTCTTCTGAGGAGGAGAATAGAAATTCCTGCTCCTCTCTGGCTGGAAACAAGCAGTGGGGAAATAAGTGTTCCCCCCGCCCAAATATTAGTGACAGGAGATAAAACTGCTAAACATATCTAACATCTCAAGGATCTCAGAGTCCAGTGGCAGAGACAGACAGACAAAAAGACAAACAGAACACTGTGAAAGAAAATGATGCATGAAAAGGGGATGAAGCAGAAGGTCCTAGGAGAAATATGGTCCCAATACTATTTTCAACCAATTCAATACAAAATAGATATTGTTTCCTTCCCTCTGTCAGGAATACATTTTCATATATTAATATTTCTCTTCCATTCATTCATCCATCAAATGTATATGTGTACTAACATGTATTAAGCCCTGAAGATAAAAAGCTGGCTAAGATGAAGCCAGAAACTCCCCTCCCTGATAAAAATTTAAAAAATTATCTTGTATTAATTAACTGTGTGTGAATTAATTATGATGAAACACTGGTTATTTGCTTATATGGAAATTCCTCAAGGTAATGCCACCTATGGTGTAAGCTTTGAGTAGCGGGGATATGCAGTGCAGGTCAGGGGACTACTTAAGCACTATCAACTAAAAGGAAAGAGAAAGAAATTTCTGTAATAAATGAGTTAAGAGCCTCCAGGCTCAGAAATGAATTGTGGAGCAGTTCTCACCCCATTTTTACTTGCTTTACAATTTTTCCCAGAGTCAGTATGTGTTTTATTAAGATAGGATTGTACCCACGGAAGTTCAAATGAGGTCCAGGGAATCAAATGAAAGTCTCACAACTGAATTGCTAAAACACAGAGAGTGGTTGCACTGTTCTGACGTCAAAGAACATGAGCTGGTAATTATTCTATTTGTGAAGGGAAGATGGAAAGATTGAGGACTTGGACATAGAGAACCTAAATTAGCCCTAATGAAATATAATGGATATAGAAACCAGGGTATCCTAATATTTAGTTCCACACAATCAGATCTGGAAATTAAAAGGGTAAAAATTGCTATGTAAGTTTCATTACTTGTTTGAATGGGAAAGAAACAAAGCCATTACTTGCCAGTTTGAAACCTTGTTTGAGGAAAACGACTGTATGCCTTCACAGAAATCTAACTCTTTGGAATGCTGACAGTTGGGAGAACACGAATAACTTTTTACTTCTCTCACCAATGCCACCGAGAACTTTTTATTATTATTATTATTATTATTATACTTTAAGTTCTAGGGTACATGTGCATAACGTGCAGGTTTGTTATATATGTATACTTGTGCCATGTTGCTGTACTGCACCCATCAACTCGTCAGCACCCATCAACTCGTCATTTACATCAGGTATAACTCACAATGCAATCCCTCCCTCCTCCCCCCTCCCCATGATAGGCCCCGGTGTGTGATGTTCCCCTTCCCGAGTCCAAGTGATCTCATTGTTCAGTTCCCACCTATGAATGAGAACATGCGGTGTTTGGTTTTCTGTTCTTGTGATAGTTTGCTAAGAATGATGGTTTCCAGCTGCATCCATGTCCCTACAAAGGACACAAACTCATCCTTTTTTATGGCTGCATAGTATTCCATGGCGTATATCTGCCACATTTTCTTAATCTACTTCTCTCACCAATGCCGCCGACTCAGCACTCCTGGAACTGCTCCATGGCTCATCGTTTTAAGCCATAATATTTAACACTTTCTAGCACGCTGTACCATCTACTTCTTTTTTATGTTTCTTGTTCATTGTTTGTCTTCCTCACTAGAATATAAGCTCCATGAGGACAGAGATCTTCCTCCGTTCCTTGGTGCGCCCAGAGTGCTTAGAAGGGTGCCTGCGTGGCATGCTGTTGGCCTTCAACAAATATTTGTTGGAAGATAAATTCTTCACTAAATTCCTCCAAAGAGCTAAAATGGAGGTAGTTTCATGGGAAAAAAAGTAGTTTTATGAATAAAAGGATTCTCTGTGAAGAAGAGTGGGTGGATTTGCAATAGATCATTCTCAGGGTCTGAATTAGAGAGGAAAACATAGCAACTCAACTAAAACCAGAACTGGGTGGAAAAACTGCCTCCCAGAAGGCATTTGAATAAGAAAACTGCAGCAAGAAACTACTTATAAAACATATCTTTCCCCACCCCTTGTGTCAATTATTTCAAGGCAAAACTGTCCATGTGATTTTCATTTTTTCTTCTGATTAGTCCGCTCTTTTGTAGGAAATCATTGGTTAGCTTGTTTAAGGGCTCCCTAGACCCAGGTGAACTCCACACATCTGGAATCCTTAGAGTTGTAAAGATGCAGTAATGCAGCTGGGTGCCATAAGTGAGTTTGATGGGTCTTCTTTCAGCTGCTGCATTTGAGATGGCATAGAAAATTGTCTGTGTTTTTCCTTCTCTAATCTTGTAATTGTTTTCTCTTCTCAAGACTGGGTTAATTATATAGTAGCTATTTTGGGGTTGCTTCTGACTACATAATGTTTGTGTTTGGTGTTTCTTCATCAGCTAAAAGGAAGGCTTATTCTTGGGTCCCAGAATAAAAAGGAAAACAACAGAAGCCAAGCATTCATGCTGTAGTGGTCACCAAATTTTACTTCATTAAATCATCACAATGGCTTCGTGGAGTGGTACCGTGACCGTAGTTGTTTTATTTCAAATGACTGGAGGCTCAGAGTCATCAAGTTGTTTGTCCAAAGATGCACAGCCAGAAAAGTACTCCAGGTGGTACTCAGACTCATGTCTTAGAACCAAAACCCTGGGCACTCTCTACTGCCCATTAAATTGTCATCGCGCTTACGTAACAATGATCTAATTGTTAGTTTCGTCGTAACATTGTGCCTACTAAATTATAGACTTAAGAAGTATATGAACATTTGAATTTAGGAGCACAGTCTTTTTTTAGATTAAATTTTCTTTTTGTTAAAATAACTTCAGGATGTCAAATAGAAGAAAAAGAAACTTTACCTCCCAATTATATTTACTGGTTTCATGTCTCTAAAAATACATAAATCACCAAGATTAGTATCAAGATAAGATCTGAACTATTACTGTTAGTGTTTTTGTTTTTTGTTTTTTTCTATGCTGCAACTGAAATAGCCAGAAATAACATGGAAACTTCTAACCTCCTTTCTCCACTTCACTACCACTAATCTCTGTGTCGTAGGAGACCAAGAGAATAGGATTGTGGTGGGATGGAATTAAACAAGACTCCCTTTTTCAAGCTTTGCTTGAGTATTCATCTATTTTAATAAAGTTTACCATTAAGTAAATTAGTCTTTTCTTTCTTTCTTTCTTTCTTTCTTTCTTTCTTTCTTTCTTTCTTTCTTTCTTTCTTTCTTTCTTCTTTCTTTCTATTTCTTTCTTTCTTTCTTTTTCTTCCCTCCCTCCCTCCCTCTTTCTGTTTCTTTTCTTTCTTTCTTTCTTTCTTTCTTTCTTTCTTTCTTTCTTTCTTTCTTTCTTTCTTTCTTTCTTTCTTTCCTTCTTTCTTTCTCTCTCTCTCTCCCTCCCTCCCTCCCTCCTTCCTTCTTTCCTTCCCTCCTTCCTTCTTTCCTTCTCCTCCCTCCCTCCCTCCCTTCATTCCTTCCTTCCTTCCTTTTTCTCTCTCTCTCTCATTCTTTCTTTTTCTGAATCTAATAGAGCATAAGCCATTAACCCTTCCTTATGCTAATACATGTGTTTTGAAATGTTCTGAAATAGCACCATACAGAGAATCATCTACTCTGATAGAAATTTTTGAATGTTTTTCAAATTCTGCTCTGTGGGTTTATTCTAGTTTGCCACAGTGCTGATTGCTGCCCTCAGATCTATACCTTGCTGTTCCCCTGCTTGAAGGGCTGATCCCTGTAAGCTGTTTCCCAGGCTTATGTGTCAGTTTGTTTCACACTGTGTGTGGCCAGTGGGAAGACCTGCAGCAGACTGAGCGGTGACAGAAATGAAGGTACCAGGGAATTTCTCTTCAATTATATATTTTTGGGGTTATCTCTGGCTAGGTTGTATATTTTCCATGACACTAGCTCCTGTCTGACAGGCCTGCTTGGAAACTGGCTTCTGCCGAGTAACCCTGACACCTGGACTCTAGTGACTTTGCCATCTCCCTTTATCTAGCCAGCCCAGGGAGAGGAGTGGTTCCCTGATGTTGCTAAGGGTTTCCTCTCACCGTTTCATTTGGCTTCTCAGCTCCTTTATCATCTGTGGAACCAACTTCCTGTATTATGTATCCTCTGTTGTAAATACTTAAAGTGAATTGCATTTTCCAGGCTATACCCTGACCAAAACAGGCACTGATAGAATCACTTTAAGATTGCTGAGACAAGCAGCACTGTTAAACTGTAATAAGCATTGACTTACTTGATGAGAGAATTGGCTTAAACTCTGAATGAGTTCACATTTACTTTAGTGGACCAGTAGGAAAATGAATGGGCAGTGATTTCAACATGAATTCACTGTTATCGTTAAGGCAGAGCTATCAAGACTCCTTTTTTTAAAAAAAAATAATAAATTTATCTTTTTTTTAAGAGTAGTTTTAAGGTCACAGCAAAACTGAGTGGAAAGAATAGTGAGTTCTCAAATAGCTCCTGCCCCCACACATGCCCATTACTTCTTTTTGATTTTCTCAAAGGAAGAAGACTTAATAAGTAAATAGCAATCCTAGTTTTACTGTTCTATTAGTGAGGGCTTGTATTAAATGGCAAAAGAAATGTAGCTTTCTAGAATTTTCTGCCAGATTATGTAGTAAATAATAACTACTTCTATGTAGTAAATGCTTTGAAAAAAAAAAAACACAAAACCACAAGCCATGAATCTATTCAGCTGGAGGAATTCTGGAAATAGAGCATATGAATGCCTTCAAGGTCTGAGGAAATGGAGGAGGGGTGGGGTTTGGGTTTGAGTGCTGCTTATGGGACATGGAAAGAAGCTTGAAACTCTCTTCACAATTGGGTGATGTGTGTTTGGAGAAGGAGAAAAGGGAGACCAGATAGGCATATCTAGACACACTAAAGCAGAAGTCAAGCAGATTAACTTCTGATGGATGAGACATTTTAGTAACTCAATGTCAAAATACGGAGGCTTTTTACACAAGAGAACACCTTGCACGTGCTGAAGAGGCACAGGTTGGAAAGGCCACAGATAGCGCACTTGGGACAAGAGTGAGCATTAAAATTCACTAGGAATGATTGGATACTAACTCTGGAGTTTTAGAGACCTGAGAAGTCCCATAGAGCTGCTATGACCTGGCATTCTGGGAGGCACCCCAGATGTTCATTGCTTCCTTGCCCCTCCCTCCTTCCTTCCTTCTTCCTTTTTTCCTTGTTTCCCTCCATTTAACAATTACTTATGACTTTCTACTTAAGTGTCAGGCACTGTTCTAGGCACTGTTGACACATTAATGAACAACACAGATTTTTTTTAAAAAAGCTTTTTCCTTCATTCTGGTGGGACAAAAAAATCAATAAATAGTAATTCATTGTTATATAGCATGCTAAAGGGTGAAGAGTGCTATGGGAAAATCTGGAAATAGTGAGAGTGCTAGGGTTGAGGTGGAGGATGGAATTGGATTGCATAGGGTAGAGCTCATTGAGAAGGTGACTTTTGGCAAAGACAAGGAAGCCAAGGAGTTATCCATGAGACACCCAGAGGAAGAGCATTCCAGGTAAGGGGAACAGCAAATGCAAAGAGCAGAAGGCAGAGTTTCTTTATAAAGTTAAACATGCATTGAGCCCATGCCCAATAATCTCAATCCTTGGTATTTACCCAAGAGAAATAAAAACGTATGTCTACACAAAGACTTCTACACTATGTTCATAGCATCTTTGTTCACATTAGCCCCAAACGGAAAATATCCCTAATATCCATCAAGAGAAGAATGGATAAATGAACTGTAATATATTCATACCATGGAATGCTAGTCATTAATTGAAAGAAAAAAAACTACGAATGCATTCTATGACATGAACAAATCTCAAATAGATTCTGTTAAGTAAATAAAAGCTAGACATAAAATAATATATACTATTTGATTTCATTTATATTAAGTCTGAAAACAGGCAAAGAAAATCTGTGGTAACAGAAATTAAAATTGTAGTTGTGTATAAGGATGAATTGGAATTGAATGGAAAAGAACCTGAGGTGACAGAATATTGTTGTCTATCTTGATAAGGATGGTGGTTACACAGGCCTATAGAACTGTCAAAACTACAAACTTAGCACTTAAGATTTGCCCATTTTATTTGAATTATAGCTGAATTGAAAACAAACAAACAAACATGTGACTGTAGTGTTTGTTGAGGAAATCAGGGTACTTGGTTGTACTTGGTGTGGAGTGAGCAAGGAGGGATGTAGCATATGATGCAGCCAAAGATATAATAAGGAATGAAGTATATCATGTGAGGCATGTGGGCTATCATAAGGCATACATTGGTCTGACATGTGTTTTAATAAGAACACTCCAGTTGCTGCGTTGAGAAAGACTGTGGGCAGATCCATTGGAAGACCATTGGAATAATCTGGGCTAGAGCTAGTGATGTTTGACACGAGGGTGGCAGCAGTAGAGAGGGCAAGAAGAGGATACAAGTCTGAATAAAATTGATGAGATTTGTAGAAAGATTGAGCATGGGGGTAAGAGAGGAATAAAAAGTGACTTTAAATTTTGGTCTGAGCAATGAGAAAGATGGAATTACCATTAGTTGAGAGGGGAAGATGGCAGGTGCAGAAGGCTTTGTGGACATAGTAAGTTTGAGAAACCTACTGGGCATGCAAGTAAGGATGGTGATTAGGCCATTGGGTATTGGGAGCTTTTATTATACAGATATTATCAAAGGCCACCAGATTGGGTGAGATCAACAAGGAATTGAGTGTAAATAGAAAACAAGAAGAGTTCCAAAGATATTTGGATATTAGCAACACTGAAGGAATTGCAGGCCTGCCAATGTTAAGCAGGAAAGGAGAGGACACCAATAGGAAAGAGATGGAAACCTCAGCATGGGCAGGTACAGGAGAGGAGATGTAGTCTCTTCTGCCTTTCCTTCCTTTCTGCCTCAAGTTTAGAGGAGGATAGGAAGCAGGATGGAGAGGAGTAAAGAGGAGAGAAGACCCAACCCTGTTTTCTCTCTTCACTCTCTTCTCAAGTTTTGAGAGTCATGAGTTTAGCATGTGCTGGGATGAAAAGAAAGAGGCTTTGGATCAAAATTGAGATTGCAGCTAAATGAATAGCACTCAGTTTTAAAGATCCAAAATGTGACTATTTTAACAACTGAAAGTGACTACAAAGTTATGGAGCCAGAACGATACCTTAAGAGATCCTGCTTCCATGCCTGGAAAACAGTAAAGACTGAAGAATGGTATTGGCGGGGGGATGTGTTCAACAGAGTACAGGGGTACTTGTTATTGGGAAAAAAAACTCAAAGCTTTTACTGTTTATTTCGCTGTGAGTTGAGATAGCTTACAAAACTAGGCATGTCGGTATTTGGTGCTATGATATCTATGAGAGTGATAGCTTTTGGCTTTAAATTGTTCGCATTAAAATAAGTAAGTTGGGCAATATGATAGGCTACAAGATCGTTTCTAAATCTCAAATTCTGTCATTTGGTTTAAAGCACTTGAGATCAGTGGTGGCACGTTGGCTGGTGCTACATCAAAATTTTGGTAAAGTTTGGTTTTTTTTTCTTATGAAACTACATTTGGAAGAACAGGATTGGACCACCTAAGTTGCAGTGAAACTAAAGAGCTTTTTAAATCAAGTTGTTCAAATCTTTTTAAGATTCTGCTTTTAAAGACAACATTACAAATAATAAGGAGCAATATAATTTCAATCTACATGCAGAACAAGCATGTCAATGGAATTTCAGCTTATGCAGACTCCTGCTTTACTGGGTTTAATGAGAATCTAAAAATAAGAACTGATGTCCTATGTGATAATAAACACTCCGACAGATTTGTTTGACACAAAGAGTTCCCAACATTGAGCAATGTGTCATTCCAACTCATGTTTTGGCCTCTTTAAGCCCTCAAACAGCAATCTTTTAGCAAACTTAATGACAGATGTGTTCCAGACATGACTCCCTACAGTTCTTCCACATTAATGTAGAAATTAGCTAAGGTCACAGAATGCAAATCAGTGATTTTGCCATACAAAATTTATTCTAATTTTCTCTTGGGAAAATCTTAGCAATTGACATGCATTGGTTTTGAGTAGATTTGGGGTCTATTTTTCAACTGCAAATGTATCAAAATTAAACCTTTAGCAGAAACTAATGGTCATAGCATCTATGTAACTACATATTTTACAAAAGAGGAAAGACCACGGCAATTGACTCTGGGAATTCATCGCTATTTTGAGCAAACTTTTTTTCAAAATTTAAAACATTAATATGAGGATAAAAAGTATGATTTTTAAGGAAGCTAGTTATGTAATTCTGATGGGGGAAAAGCTCTCAATAAAATCTTATCTGATATGCTCAGTACAGTTCTGTATCATTGGTGGTTACTAACTGGTCAGTTGATTGGTGTATTAGTCTGTTTTCACACTGCTATAAAGAACTTCCCTAAGACTGGCTAATTTATAAAGGAAAGAGGTTTAATTGACTCACATCTCCATCTGGCTGGGAGGGCCTTAGGAAACTTACAATCATGGCGGGAGGTGAAGGGGAAGCAAGTCATGTCTTACATGGCAGCAGGCAAGAGGGAAAGAAAGCATGAAATGGGAAGAGCCTCATACTTATCAAACAACCAGATCTCATGAGAATTTACTCACAATCTCAAGAACAGCATGAGGGAAACTGCCCACATGATCCAATCACCTCCTACCAGAACCCTCCCTCAACACCTGGGGATTACAATTCAAATTGCTATTCAAGATGAGATTTGGGTGAGGGTACAGAGCCAGACCGTATAGGGTTTTCATAGAGATGAAAGGACTGAATATAAAAAATTTGCATCTCATTCATTTATTCGTTTAGAACTGTGGTGAAGCTGTCAACCTTAAGCAGTAATAAAATAGTAGGCTAAGATGCTAATTTCAGTAAAATTTTAAAATGGTTAAAAGTATACATTTAATAGTTCTTATCGAGAATATTAGAATTTTTGATGATTGACTTGACTGTGTTGCATAGTTTTTTTTAACTTTTATTTCTGTATATGTACTTTAAAAATTCTGGAAATGTCATTCTCTTCAGAAACAAAGAAATATGGTTTTTTATATATATATATATATGGCTAGATATAGATGTAAGGGCATGTGTATACACATGCACACATATATACATATATGTCTCCTATGTTGCAGATAGCAGGGACTTTATAGCCAAGACACCTGCAGTTTGATCTTGGGTCTATCACTTTTTGTGGCATAATTTTAATTCAGATTTAGTATCTCTGAAATTATTTCATCACCTATAAAGCAGACAGTGACATAATTTTATAAAAAGACCTTAAAATATAGTCTATAAAATGTAAAGTATTAATGATAAAAATAGCTAACAAAAGAGCATTAAGAGTTTTGTCCCAGTATCTCTCTCTATAGCTACATAGAGAGAAACATATATAGAGAGAAAAAATATAAAACATACCATCTATATCCATATCTAGCTATGTCTATCTACTATGTACAAGTTCTTTACATGGTTCCTCACAGTAAATTGTGAGATCAGTAATAGCCCTACTTTACAGATGAGAAAACCGAGCTCAAAAGTCTAAGAAAAGTATTTAAGCTCACACAGCTGGTTAATTGTAGATCTATTCTTGGTCTATTTGGCTGGAAACCCATGTTCTTTTCACTCTGCTATGTTCTACCCTTTTCTGCAGACCTACTATGGAGGCAACACAAATCTACAAAGAAAATTAATGAGAAGTGATTATTTCATTTCAAATGAATCCGCTACGGAGTTTTTTTTTTTTTTTTAAATCAATGTTTAAATACCATCTGCCTTTATACACATTTCACTGCAACATATCAACTTTTTAGGAATGTAAGCATTACATAACATGAGACATGTCTTTTAAAATGAATGCCAATCAAAGTGTTCTGGGCTTCAAAAGATGTTTGTTGCTATCTTCCATATGTATAACTTCCTGACATCTTGACTAGTGTCAGGGTAGAATCCTTTAGTGAAAGTAGAAATGACATGGAAGGGATCACATGTTTGTGAGGCATCAGGACTGTCATAGATAGATTTGATCTGAATTCCTACATTGTGTCAGAAGGCATTCAGGAAAGGGCAGACAAATGCACAAAACAACTTCCTTACTATTAAGTACCATGGCATAGTATGGTAAAGAGGCAATACTCAGAGAACTCCATAGATAGAGAGATAGAAAGATATTAACATTTATCTACTGATATATATGGCATGTTTCCCAAGCCAACAGCATCAGAATGGCAGTCCAAATATGGTATTCCTTTGGCTTTGCCTCGTTCACACCAGACTCCTTTAAAATCTTTACGGATTACTTCTGAGTTATTCTCAGCGTATTTCACCAGAACATCCCCTCCCCCAAACACTATCATTTTACTTCTTTGCAGCCCCAGCTTTGCTGCCTAGGGTAGGGTCTACTGCCAAATATCCCAGTGCCAAAGAAACAGATGCTGCTGCCCAGGGCTCTTGCCTTGGCTCCCTCCTGCCCCCTGCCCCCTGCTTCCCCCAGTATTGAAGCAATCTTATCGTGCCAAAACCACTGATGCGGGCAGCTTTCTGCACAAATCTCATGTTGTGTTCTTTCCACTGGTGTGTGGAGAATTCCCCCTCTCTTTTGTACCATACCCCTGGTATCTGTGTAACCCATGTCCTCAGGCCTCACCAGTCTGTTGGTAGAAATGGAGTCGCATTAGCATAATGCCCAGGACTGGCTGGCTCCTTTCCTCTCATTTATAAAGCTGCAGTGATTTACCAATCCCCATCCTTGCCCGAGACTCCACACTTAAGTGGGAATCCTTAGAGAGCATCTTTGTGCATTCAGAAACAGATCTGTTACCTGTTTCTACCCACTGAGTCCTCCTTTGAGCTGTCTCTTCTTTCCTCCAACATCTTCCCTTTTTCTTAGATTCCTGCAAAGAATGCTTAAAAATAGTCTTTAGTATCCTGAGTCCCAGACATATGATCCTTGTAATACATTTCCATGTTTTACTTAAGCAGGCTTAAGATAGTGTCTGTTACTTCCAAGGAAAAGAAATCTCAACCGATACAAGTGTAGCAGGAAGGGGTGGGCTATTTGTCTCTGAATATAGTCACCTTTTTATGTTCGGAATCATTTCATTTCTTCAGAGTACCCAAGATTGTCCCCAAACACTTCATTACTAGTTCTATTCTACACAATGAAGCTCTTTCAGATTAATCAATGTTGAGAGCTCAGCTCATTACTCTGATGTGATTTGTTCTCCACATTGATTAAGTGAACAGATTGGTAATTTTATTCCCTCTGATATTTCAACATTTAATTCTCAATCTCGTGATTTGTTTTATATTTTATAAATATGTAAATTTAAAAAATTATTTAGATAAATCACTCATTTGCAGCTGTGCTGTTATGTTGCAGATAGCAAGGACTTCACAGCCAGACCTGCAGTTTGGTCCCGGGGTCATCACGTTTTGCTTTATGGTTTCAATTCAGATCCTTAGTGTCTCTGACATTATTTTATCACCTATAAAACAGATCAATGATGTAGTGTTATGAAAAGGCATTGAAAAATATGAAGTCTATAAAATGTAGTGTATTAATAGTAAAAATAGTAAACAAAAGGACATTGTGAGTTTTGTCTCAGTTTTTCTATAGCAGGTAGGTTTGCAACATTTTTGATTTAAATTCTTTTCTTAGTAATTTTGGAAGTACTCTAAGAAAGAATTTCAAATAGCATTTAAGCTAAACTTGATAGAGAAAAAATGATGATGTAATTGAATGAATAAACAATATGGTAGAATAAAATATATATTTATAAATTTATAAATGTGATAAAATGTGGATTTCCGGCCGGGCGCCGTGGCTCAAGCCTGTAATCCCAGCACTTTGGGAGGCCAAGACGGGCGGATCACGAGGTCAGGAGATCGAGACCATCCTGGCTAACCCAGTGAAACCCCGTCGCTACTAAAAAAATACAAAAAAATAGCCGGGCGAGGTGGCGGGCGCCTGTAGTCCCAGCTACTGGGGAGGCTGAGGCCGGAGAATGGCGTGAATCCGGGAGGCGGAGCTTGCAGTGAGCTGAGATCTGGCCACTGCACTCCAGCGTGGGCGACAGAGCGAGACTCCGTCTCCAAAAAAAAAAAAAAAAAAAAAGTGTGGATTTCCATCAGTCTTCTCTGTAGTCTTTTTAGTGTTTGATACAGGTGTTTTTTTTTTCTGAATATACTACCATTATAGAAAGCTGATTTGTAGACTCATATTATTGATAAATATCCAAATTTATTAGTGTCGAACCTAGATAAATAGTCATTAACTCAGCCAGATTTCAAGATGGAAGAAAGGGGAGATAGAGGTAATATTTAATTCTTCCTTTGCCAAGGGCTGGTGAAGTTGTTAAAACATCCATTTCTTCAGTAGGTGCTAGATAGCATCACCTGAATTAGACTAAAATTAAGATTAGACAAGCAATGTTAGCTTCCTGACTAAGCAAACACTAAACAGAGTTTGGATTTTGGACTTAAATATATTTCTATGACTTGCTGATGATGGTTCAGCCAAGGACAGCCTCTTATTTGGAATTCTAAGCATTGCTTTCTCCTTTCATTCCTATTCTAATGACATTGTCTTCAGCATTATTTTACACACAGTTATTCATTTGTCTGCTTGGGTTCAGTTACAGCAGGCTTGGTAATACTAATACAGTATAGCATCATGTATCCAGAAAGACTGTGTCTAAATTAGCCAATACATAAAAAAACTTAACAAGCATGCTTTTATATATTAAATATAATTTAACATGGGCTTGTTTCTATCAAGTTAATTAATATAATTAGAATATACCACTAAATATATTGCATTGGAGTTGCTAGCTTTTATTTTTATTCAATAGAACCATAGGGAATTCTCTCTGAATTGTCAAAAATTCTGAATTACTGGTGTACAAATTGAGATAGCATCTTGTAGATTTTAAATTTAAATGTTCTCTCTAGTTTTTTCTCTTTCTCCACAGCATATTCCCTGCTTCCAGAAATAAATTGGATGAAACTTCCTTTCACCCTCCACAAGATAAATTGAGTTTCCTTGTGTGAAAGCAAAGCAACTAGAAACACAATTTTTTCTGTCTTGGGAAGATCTGTTGAGTTATAGCATCATTGTACACAAGGCTTTTACTGATAAGGAAGTGAGGTGTGGAGAGACAAGAGCTCTTAAGAAGAGAGAGGCATATTTATAGGGAGAGGGGAAACCATACTCAACAAACTTACAGTTCGTGATCTCTCTGAGAAAAGAGAACATAGCTTGTTGGAATAGAACATGTTCTGGAATAAATAAACAGATTTGTGTGAGGTTCCAGCTAAGCCACTGAAAGTGGACATTACATGTGCTTGGCAGTTTATACAATCACATTTAATCTTCATACCAATTCTGAAGGGTGGGTATTGTTAGCTAAATTTTACTGGTGAAGAAATTGTAGCTCAAAGAATTGGTATGACAAATATGAGACAGAACATGGAATTTGATCTTGAGTCTTCTGATTCTAATGCATTGATTCAGTCCTACCCAGCACCACCTTCCACAGAGTCTCTTTTATCATCAACAGAGCTTGTTTGCTGGCTGGGTTCAAAGGCAGCCTGTGGCTCTAAGGCCTAGTGTAAAGGATTTGGGATCAGTCTCAGGACACCACTTCAGCCTTTACAGCCATTAATCTTTATGAACTCCTCAACGTGGGTTCATTCCTTCTATTTTATGTAGTTGGGGAATGTCACTGCTTCAAATTAGACTATAAGCTCCCTGAAGGCATGGGCCAGGATCGTTTTACTCATTGCTTTATATGAAGTGCAGCTCAGCACAATGCAAAAGCATAACAGCATTTGTTCAATGTAGAAAGAATAACTTTTAAAATACACTTTTATTTTAGAACAGTTTTAGATCTCCAGAATTATTGTGAAAATAGTTCCTCTTCCATATACCCCACACTCAATTTCCCCTATTATAAGTATCTTACATTGGTATGTCACATTTTTCACAATTAATGAACCAATGGTGATACATTATTACTAACTAGACTGCATACTGTATTCAGTCCTTAGTTTTGTTTTTTGATTTTCTTTCGAGACAGAGTCTCGCTCTGTTGTCCAGGCTGGAGTTCAGTGGCATGATCTCTGCTCACTGCAAGCTCCACCTCCCGGGTTCACGCCATTCTGCTGCCTCAGCCTCCCGAGTAGCTGGGAGTACAGACGCCCGCCACCATGCCCAGCTAATTTTTTTTTGTATTTTTTTCAGTAGAGACAGGGTTTCACTGTGTTAGCCAAGATGGTCTCGATCTCCTGACCTCATGATCTGCTCGCCTCGGCCTCCCAAAGTGCTGGGATTACAGGCGTCAGGTACGGTGAGCCACCGTACCCTGTCAGTTTGTTTGTTTGTTTGTTTGTTTGTTTTACCTTATGTTCTTTTGTTGTTGTTGTTCCAGGATCCAATCTAGCATATCACATTATATTTAGTAGTCATGTCTTCTCTTAGCTATAACAGTTTCTCGGATTTTCCCTGTTTTCAGGACCCTCAGAGTTTTGAGGAGCACTAGTTAGATATTGCTACCATTTAAATGTCCCTTCCAAAACTCATGTTGAAATTTAATTGCCATTGTAGCAGTATTAAGAGGTGGGACCTTTAAGAGGTGATTAGGCCATGAGGGCTCCCCCATCATACGTAGGATTGGTGCCATTATAAAAGGGTCAGCCTGGCCCCCTCTTGCCCTCTCTTGACCTTCACTATTCCACCAGGGGAAGATGCAGCAAGAAGGCCCTGGCCAGATGCCAGCCCCTCGATCTGGGACTTCCTAGCCTCTAGAACTGTGAGCCAATAATTTTCTGTTCATTATAAATTACCTAGTCTCAGGCATTCTGTTGCAGCAACAAAAACGAGTAAGTCAGGTGTTGTGCTGAATATCCCACAATTTAGATTTGTCTGGGTTTTTTTCCCCGTGGTTAGACTGGGTAATGTGTTTTGGAAAGGATGACCACAGAGGTAAAATGCCATTCTCATTACATCATATCAAGGGTACACAGTATCAATATGATTTATCACTGTTGATGTTAACTTTGATCTGGCTTGGTAGTATTTGTCAGGGTTCTCCACTGGGAAGTTATTTGTTTTTGTCCTTTTCCACATTGTATTCTTGAAAGAAAGTCACTAGGTGCAGCCTACACTTAAGTAGTTGTGTATTGTGCTCCCCCTCCTTTAGGGTGGAATATCTACAAATTATTTGGAATTCTTCTTCATAGAACATTTGTTTCTTCTGTTTCATTTATTTATTCAGTCATTTATATGAGTGTGTAGTCATAAATATTTATTTCATACTTTAATTTAAAATCTAATGCTACTTTATTTATTTTGTTGCTCATATTATTCCAACTTTGGCCATTGGGAGATATTTTGGTTGCTTCTTGTATTGTTTTGACATAGCCCCATCAGTGTGGGGTTTTGTTTTGTTTTGAGCATTTTTTTTTTTTTTTACTTTCTGTAATTGCAAGGTGTTCCAGGCTCATCTTGCATATTTTCTGCTCAAGTTCTAGAACCAGCCATTTTGCCAAGGGGCCCTAGTTCCTTTTATTGGAGAATGGTATTAGAAACCAAGATCTGGGAATTAGCTGTGCTTGTTGCAGCTAGGGTGTAATGGCTTCTAGGCCATCTCAGATGACAAAGCAAGGAGAGAGATGTGTGTGTACTTAATGGCATATGTGAACATATCTATAAACATTTCTATATGTAACCATCTGTATCTATATTAATCTAAACATGAGTTTATACTGATATTTCAAACTCTAACCTATCACACATGGATCATTCTAGGCTCCTCTCATTGCTTATCTGTACTGTCTTACTCCAACAGTAAGAAACTTGGCACCTACCATACACCATCCATTTACTTAATTGCTGAATTCCAATATCCATATATATTGGTTTCAGAATTATTGACCCACACTCTTGAGGCAGAAAACTTTGTCAACTAGAGTACACAGAGTCCCTTTTGTCTTTGGACTTACAGACTATACTCATTTCCAAAGTTATTTAAGTCGACACCTAATCCCCAACCCCATTTAGTGAGGTTGTTTCATGCATTTAAAATATTAGAGACCTTTGTTATATCTGTATTCAATTTTGAGATCCTCTGACTTCCTAAATGATTTTTAAAACATTTGCATAATTTGCAGAGACACTTTGAGTTGCAATATTCTATCAGCTTTGAGGAATGCATGGTGTCATATACACATCATTACAGTATAATACAAGATAGTTTCATCCCCCCAAAAATCCCACACACTTCACCTGTTCAGCCCTACTCACCCTATCTTCTGGAACATACGGCATCCACTGAACTATTTACCATCTCCATAGTTTTGCCTTTTCCAGAATGTTATATACCTGGGATTATACATTGCATAGCATTTTTAGACTTGCTGCTTTTACTTAGCAATATACACTTAGGAGTCATGCATGTTTTTGTGGCTTGATAACTCATTCCTTTTATCACTGAATAGTATTCCATTGCATGGATATAGCAAGGTTTGTTTATTCATTCATTTATTGAAGGACATCTTGATTACTTCCAGTTTTTGGCAACTGTTAATATTAATTGACTTGCTATAAACATTCACGTGCAGGTTTTTATATGGACATATGTTTTCAAATCAGTTGGGCAAATACTTAGGAGCATGATTGCTTTTAAGACTGTATTAGTTGCATAAGAAACTGCTGAACTGTCTTTAAAAGTGGCTATATCATTTTTTCATTCCCACCAGCAATGAATGAGAATTTCTGCTGCTCTGAATACTTGATAGCAGTTAGTATTAACAGAGTTTTTAGATTCTAGACATTCTAATAGGTGGTAGTGGTACATGTCTCTGTTGTTAAACGAATGAATTTTTCACAGACAAAGGTATCATTCACTCACGTTCCCTTGGAAATGTACAACTTGAAGATCATCTTTTGGACTCTAAACCCTTGTTTTACAAGTCAGTAAATTGAGGACCAGAGAAGAGCAGTAATTTCACAAAGTTCCAATAGAGTTTGGTAGAACAAGAAATCACACTGAGGCCATCAGTGTGACAATTGTTCCTTTTTCTTACCATTGTTATTTTACAATAATAGAGCAAACTTTATTGCGTAGAGTTTGAAAAACTTACATTGACAAGAGGTGTTTTTAAAAAAGTTATGAGGCTTCAGAACCAAAGTCAGGTACTGTGGGGATGAGCAGATCATTGGGGGTCCAGGCACTGTGGGACTCATAGCTCAAGTGATACAGGGCCATGTTTATAAGGCTGGGGTGGAAGTCATTCTATGTCCAGCTCTGGTAGCTTTATACTAAAAACAACCTTACTTCCTGACCATGAGATTACAAGATTTCATCTTTAAATGCTTACAATGATTAATCTATGGATCACTGGAAGAGAAAATATACCTTTTTGTTTGTTACATTTGCTGTTTGTGAAACACAGAGCTAGGATAAGAACATCTGCTGCTGATCTTTTTTGTCTAGATACCAGAATCTTGACTGCAAAATTGAGTGAAGTTTCGTCTCAGTCCATAAATCTTTTTAAATACCTGGAGGAATTCTTTAACTTTGATTTTAGTAAGAAAATAAAAGAATTAATGAACGGTTAGCGAATTTATATTATGAAATGAAAATTGTATGAGCTTTACAGCTAACTATAGAGTTAGCATGAGTAAAAGATAACAATAATATGTAAGAAACCTAAAATCCTATATTCTTGTATCTATTTTGACTCCTCCATCCCAAGGAACTGGTAAAATCCTCTGCCAGATGCGACCAAGGGAAATATGTCTATTTTGATTCTTTATGCAGGGTCTACTCTGCTGTACCTCACATTATTTATGTCCCAGACTCACTGTGCAGTTAGATTACTTTCTTCATGGGCTTTCATCTAATTCTAGAGAATATTCTGTATTTCTTCTTGCTAGTTCCTAAAGTTCAGATGCAACATTTTGAGCACAAAGATGTTTGTTATCTCTAGCTGTCTTTTTCATATAAACTTTCAGCTACAATCAAAGCTCCGCAAAAAAAAAATGTACTCAGCTTTCTGTATCTCTGTACCCCATGCATGCACTCATCTGTGCTGCAGTGATGGGCAGAGTATGAATTTTTTGCCTTGTAGAGGGAAGGGAGTGGTTGCCCAGCTAGGTATGACCTACAGATGTTCCCCAAAGGCACTGAATTGGTAGATTCTCTAGACTGATAGAGTAGACATTTGTGGTTTCCTGATGTGGCAGTTGAAATGGGTACTCCCATTGTCATTTTTTTTTCCCGCCCAGAATTGGCCAAAGGGGGCTCTGGGCCCCAGCCCCTCTTAAGGGCAACACTTTCCATTTTAGTATATGTACTTGCTGAAGAGAGCACTGGGCAAAGTATGCCAGACCTGCTGGATCACGTTGGCATCTGTTATTTCTGTGTACTTGTCTGTGTACATGAGATAGATCTCAGAAGTTTAGCTACAATATTTTCTGATTTTGTTCTATTCCCTTTCAACAAATGGGGAACTGGGCTGGCAGCAGTCCCAAGAGTGTCTTCTCCAAAGGTTTATCTCTGCTTCAGGGTTCTCAGGTGTCTTCTCTTCAGCTCCCCTTTCTACTTTATTCCCTTAAAGATTCCTCAGAGTCAGGCAAATATTCCACTGTTACTGTCACTTACCAGCTGTGGCATGAGAACTGTCAGTAAGGTCGGTAGCATGTGCCAAGAAGAAAACTCCTGGTGGATGAGGAAGCGCTTACCTGTAAGGCATGGTTAAACAGGTTCTAAAAACGCGTTGGACTTCCTAACTCAAGTATTGCCCTTCCGGATTCTGCCAAAGTGCTTGGAATTTCCCACAGTTCCTTATCCCTTGGGTTTAGGCACTAAGGTCTCATGTAAAGTATAGATGCTGTTTAAGTATAGGAAACATGAAAAATTTAACTCAGATTAATTCATTGGTTGAGCTGCAGTAATTTAGCAGAGGAATAGGATATTCCTGAGAGAGTAAGACATGAGACGGATGAGATTTGATTTGGGAAGAGGAGTTGTTCTTATCTTTGGTGGTTATAGGCTCCTTAGAGATTATTTCAAATGCTATAACTTTCTCTCCAGAAAAACGTATTATAGTAGAGATGACCTTTTGCAGCTGGGCATGTTTAAAAGTCAAAACTAGATGAAAATTTTGTAGAGATAAAATTTTGCAGAGACAAAATTTTACTTAAAATCCCTTAAATCACTAGCAGGGCTTGGTTGTGCATGCCTATATTCCCAGCTACTTGGGAGGCTGAGGCACGAGAATCACGAGAGCCCAGGAGGTAAAGGTTGCAGTGAGGCAAGATTGCCCACTGCACTCCAGCCTGGGTGACAGAATAAGATCCTATCTCAAAAAAAAAAAAAAAAAAAAAAAAAAAAAAAAAAAAAGCCCTTACATCACCTATGAATTAGAGTGTAAATGATTTTGTGATATTTACTATTCAGTAATTATTAAGCATATTGAAACTTGATTACCATTGATCTAGACCAAAGAAAAAAGAATGTGTATATGCTGGTGTCTGGCCCTTTACAGCATTCCGCCTTTGTAGTAACTATTAATTCTCCGGAAGAGAATGGGGAGTAGTGTCCATTCTCAAGCTTGCCTGCTGGTTATAGTCCAGTCTGGTTTTTTTCCATGGCCTTAATACATGCCAATAGATTTGTTTGTGGTTGAGGATAAAGAAAATTGGTGGCAAGACTAGGTTCTAAAATCAGAACATGAGTTACATTTGTGCAAAATGAGGCTCTACTGTAAACACAAAACTAACTCTTGATCTGGAGCATTTGTTGTTTCAGGTGGATGGGAGGATGGGAATTACAGCAGCTGGGGAGAGGGTAGGAGCTGAGGGTGATGAAAACACTGTAGAGAATAGAGAGGGAGATGGAGAGGGTTGTGTTAAAACCCCTCTGCTGACCTTCAATTCTTTCGTTAGGCCAGTCCCGGTCAGAGACCTTTCCTCTTTTTAAAATTCCCTTGCTCCCATATCTGTTCACTGCTTCCCGCCATCCTGTCTCTCTCCTATGTGCCCTAGTGCTCCTCCCTGGCCTCTTAGCATTCAGCAAGTGAGACTGCAAGGAAGTTCTCAGTTGGTTAAAAGGAAAGCATAAAGCAGCCTTATCACCACTTCCCTGATTCCTCTGGGGTTTATTGTTATTAATTTTCTTATGCAATGTTTCTATGAGGCAGCTGTATTTTCAGCTGGAGAAAACTTTGAGACCTTAAGGACAGAAAAAAAAATAAAATAAAAAAGAATCTCTTAAGAGAGAGAGTGGAGAATTTTAAAAGTCAGGATTTCTTTATATAGTATCAACTGTAGCCAGTTCCCATTTTTTCTACAAAATCTTCCCTGGGTGAATAGAAGGTAGACGGCCACTCTCTCTGATCTAATGATTTCCCATTTCTTTTTTGGCACAAGGTTATGAACAAGAAAATTCCTCAGTATCTAGTGAGACCATTTATTCGCTTGTTATGTCAGCCTATAAATTTGCTAAGAAGTTAATTAGTGATTTAGGAGCTCTGACCATTACAAAAGTCATAAATCTCTCTATAGATACATAAAGGTACAACTCTACCTCTTACCCTATTTCCTCATTTGGTAGAAAATAAAAGGGGGGCATATGATGTACTTTGTTATTTGTTTATTGCAAAGATTAAGTGAGACAATGTATGTGAAAACGCCAATCATTACTTAGCACACCAAACAGTTCAATGCATGTTATTTTCACTTTTCTTCTTTAGATTAACACTCCCACGCTCCAGATGTTTCTGTTCTTATCAGAACCTGGTGCCTATTCCTTTAGAACCCTGAGAGGTGGCAAGAAACAACAGGACATGTGAATTTGTGCTAAAGCTATTGGATAGTTTGTAATGCCAGATGCAGAAAGGTGGGCATGGAGTGGTACACAGTTAACTTTCATATCCATTACAGCAGATTTATATATCTTCAAGCTGTACTTTGCAGGTTAAAACTCTTCTGGTTTTATGGGGACAATCCCCACCTGATTAAGACAGAAGAAAACTTGTGAGATCCTGAGCAATGTTTTAAAATTTTAATTAACTTATTTTTATTTTATTTTATTTTATTTTATTTTATTTTATTTTATTTTATTTTATTTTATTTTATTGAGACAGAGTCTCACTCTGTTGCCCAGGCTACAGTGCAGTGGCATGATCTTGGCTCACTGCAACCTCTGTCTTTTGGGTTCAAGTGATTCTCCTGCCTCAGCCTCCCAAGTAGCTGGGATTACAAGCGTGTGCCACCACCCTGGCTAATTTTTTTTTTTTTTTTTTGTATTTTTTTAGTAGAGACGGGGTTTCACCATGTTGACCAGGCTGGTCTTGAATTCCTGACCTCACGTAATCCGCCCACCTCGGCCTCCCAAAGTACTAGGATTATAGTCGTGAGCCACTGCACCCGGCTGTTTTTTAATTTTTAATTTTATTTTTCTTCTACAGACCCAGGAACTTGAGTAGCAGTGTTATGTAATCTGCAAACAAAATGAATTTTGTAGTCAAAGTACCTGGGTTTTTTTTTCAATTTCTTTTAAAAATATATTGATGCTAACATGCAAAACCCACAAGGACGGGAATTTTTTGTTGTTGTTGTTCTTTTTATTGCAGCATCCTGGTCATTTAGAGCAGTGCCTGACACATGATATAAACCCCCACATTTTTGTTGAGTAAATGAAAGAATGAACAATCTTGTTCAAGTAGCCTAATAAAAGACAATCTATGCTCTGCCTCTCTAGTATATCTGAGAACATCTTGTAGATATTCTCAGGAGTGCTGAGAAAAGATGTTTTTGAGAGACTTCTGTGTATCTTGCATTATGTTGGGCTCTCGGGGATTTTGTGGTTAACAAGTTAGTCATGCTCCCTGCCATGAAAATGAGCATATAGTTTAGTGGGGAAAAGAAAGATTTAAAAAGGGAATATAAGAGGGATGGTTTTTATGGAAACAAAAAGGGACAGAGAGTGGAGCAATGAGAGCACTGTAGGGGACCCAGCATGTGAACAAAGGCAGCATTCTGAAAGCAAGTCTCGGAGAACATGAAAACATCTTAAAAACTAAAACATAAAAAAAATTCAAATGAAATGTACTATCAGCAAAGGCCTTGTGATTAATTAGCTGCTCTATCTCTTTCCTGGGGTACAAAGTGAGGAGGACAATTGTCTCAGTGGTTCTGACGTGTGTATGACCCTGAGATGCAGTTAAGGAATCAAGCCTGAATAGGTCAGCAAGCCACTTGTTCTAAAATTCTTCTTGGGAGGAAACATCTGTCTCTCTTTCAGGATGCCAGCCATCACATGGGTCTTTCAACATTAGCATATTTTTCAGCCATCTGCAGTGGTTGCCTCCCTCCCACACAAGCTTAGTCACTGCACACAAACACACACCTTTATCCAAACTTCAGTAGCAGGTTTTACAATGAAAAACTCTGTGACATCTCCGTGGAACCACGTTTCCCAACAGTGCTGCATAGCTATTTTACTTGCAATACATTTATCACTTTTTAGCTCATTTGAATTCATGGGAAAACACAGAAGACTGTTGTCGTAGGTGGTGGTGTTTTATGGTTGTTATTGTTTTTCCTTAAAGTCATAGGATAGAAGAAAGCTTGAAATATCATTTGGTTTCGCTTCCTACCAGGCAACTAGGTAGACCCACTCTTAAATAAAACCTCTAATTCAATATCTTCTCATTTTCAACTCAGCTACAGTGATGAAGTTCTACAGGTTCCCTATGTTAAGTTATTCTAGTGTTAATAAACCTTATTTTTGAAAATTTCTTTTACTTTTAGCTAAAGTATCTTCTATTGCCTCTGGAGGTAAGTGTTAAGTTTCAGTTGTAGAACTACATCAGCTTATGATATAGTTAAGAGCAAAGGTCTTGGAATCAGGCAAATGTAAGTTCAAATTTGACCTCTGCTTCTGATGAATTGTGTGATTTGAGACAGTTATATGACATTTTGTATACCAGTTTCCTTTTCTTCATCTGTAAACTGAAGAAACTAACACCCATATCAAGAGAATAATGTCTGTGACCATGATTTTGACCCAGTTTCTCCCACGTAATAAGTATTTGATATATAGTGATTATCATTATTGCAATGTTTAAAGTATCTAATAATAATATTGGGAAGAGGAACCATTAATGTTTTGGATTTGTTCCCTTCACAGCCCTTAGTGCCATGGATATGGTAGGTACTTAGAATTTGTGTATAAATGATTAACAAAAAAGCAAGATAGTAAGAGTAGGGAGCAACCTGCATCTATTAACTAGCTTCATGCCGGGGTAAATCATTTATAATTCCTGAATCTTAGTTTCCTCATCTGTAAACTGGTAGTTTTATAAATGACCCTTTGCACTTGGACATTTATGATGAATATTTAATTTGTTCTTTCAGGACTCTGGAGAAGGAAGTTCTTTGGGCAAAATTTCTGGGTTTAAGAATTATTTCTTAATGATAATCTGATTTTTCGAAGCTTTCATGTATTCTCAGCAAACTAACACAGGAACAGAAAACCAAACACTGCATCTTCTCACTCGTAAGTGGGAGCTGAACAATGAGAACACCTGGGCACTGAGAGGGGAACATCACACACTGGGACCTGTCAGGGAGTGGGGGGCAAGGGGACGGAGAGCATTAGAACAAATACCTAATGCATACGGGGCTTAAAACCTAGATGATGGATTGACAGGTGCAGCAAACCACCATGGCACATGTGTACCTATGTAACAAACCTGCACATTATGCACATGTATCCCAGAACTTAAAGTAAAAAAATAGTTTTTGAGAAGAGATATCAGAAACATTGTCCTATTTTCTTGATTAGAGTCTAGATAAAAAGAAGTAAATGTCGAGTTTCTGCTCCCTTTGGTATTATCTTATGGACAGCATAGTACCAGAATTGAATCCTGATGACCACATTGGAAGAAGAAGTGGAAAATGAGGTGAAGAAGCCAAATTCTAGAACAATTCAATTTCATTTGTTATTCTGGTGATTAACGTCTTCAGCTTTATCCCTGGAGTGTTTCCAAAGCTTTTCACTAGATGCTCACCTTGACTCTGCCCAATATTTTCATACTTAGCTAAATAAGACTAGTTTTTGACAGCTAAAGAAATGGAACTTGTAAAATGTGGACATAATTCTACTTAAAGAGACAATGATAAACCCATACTTACATTCATTTAACTGTGTTGATTTTTTTTCTCAGCATTTAAGTGGGTTGAGACAAAGAGGTATGTGACAGGGAGGAAGGGGAAAATCTTCTGGGGATCTTATATACGCTTTAGAGTTTCTTTCTATACCTAACTCTTCTCTGGGGTTCTGAGGGTTCCAAAATGAATATTAATTACATTGCAAAATTCTAAGATGATGAATTTTTTTTGTCAGTTTCACTAATGGCCACTTTGGATTCCCAAAGAACACAGTAAACTTTAGTTAGGTGATTAAACCATTAAGTGAAAAAGGAGTATTTCAGTATTAGAATAATCTTCTCCTCTGATCCCCAATCAACAAGCCATATGGAATCAACATACCAATGTTGATTTATTATTTATTAATCAGAATATATAAGTTTAAAGAGGTAAATAAGACTACCTCTCTAGGTGTGTATGTGGACTTACAGAAACTAGTTTTATGGTTGTATTATATAATGGAATTATGTCACATTCATTCATTTTTGATGGGCAGGTGGCATTCCTTAGGCTTTGGGGTAGACTAAATTGTAATGTGGGAAAATTCTTTGTCTAACTTCATTAACTGATAGCACCAATGAGAATACAAATCAGGTTGGTTGGTACAGTTTCACAGTTTTGCTCTATTAATACTGGAATCATATCTTTATATTCAGCAGTTTTACTCTGAACCAATGACATCAGCAAAATTTCATCCTAAAATAAATTTCCATATTGAATCAAATAATTGTAAGAATGTGATTTCTTCTTAACTTCCTAAATTTTATGCCAATGATTCCATTGGATATAGAGGAAAGAGTCTTTCCTTTGAGAGCTTTCTTTCCACAAACATTAAAAACATACAGTCCAGGAAATCCTTTTAGTACAAACCAGCGGAAGGTGATATAAATGAAAATAAGGGGAAATAAAATAAAAACAGTGGGTAGAATCTGACATATTTGTTTGCTAAAATAACATACTTATGAATGGCACAATATTATTCAGATTTTACTAACATTTAATATCATTATCACATAAATAATCTTATTTGATATTTAAACTTGGGAATTAGCTCTCATTGTCTCCCCTTTCCTTGAAGACAAGGAAATGGAGCAGAGAGGTTAAACAACTGTCTGAAACAGAGAGCTAGTATGGGTGAGAACCCAAATTCAATTCCAGTTCCACTGGACTGTAGTCCGGTGGTTTTCCCAATTTTGCTGATGGTTCTAAAATTTTTTCCTCACTCAATGCACCTGATAATTTGTGTCTGTCAGTAGCACTGTGCCTCTGGAGGGGTGGGAAGGTGGGAGGTTTCCCTTAAGGGCCCATCAGAATCTATATGTGGGTGGGTATGTAGGTTTGGGAAACACACCAGAGATAATTTCATTTTCCCACCACCCACCTGGGTTGACATTCTTTGCATTATCCCACACTCTGTACCATTTTGGTTTGATTTTATTCTGTTGACTTTAGCACAGTATTTCTCCCAGCTTTCCTGTTTAATATCTCTGTGTTATATGTTTTTGCACACATTTATCAAGCAATTAGTTTCGTGGAATATTTCTCAGTTGGCACATTTCCTTTGTTCAGAAGTATATGTCAGAATATATGGGGCAAGAAACTCTTACCACAGAGTTATATTAAGTTTTAATTAGGATAAAACATCAATTCGGGGGTTACTATGTGAAGCTGGAAATCTCTCTGTCACATCTCTGTATTTCTCTTCTTGTAAGAGTCCTTGACCTTGCTTGCCTATAATGGCTTAATATTACAGGAATCATTCTGCTTGAGCTTATTCTGATACCCATGGCTCAACTGCTCCCTAATATGCTTCAGGAGGAGCATACTGAATCAAAGACCTACCCACAGGTCTTTTTGTCTTCTGACCACAGTTATCTCTAGTCTCCCTTGAGGGTCTCTACCCAGCCATTTTCAGCATCCACCACAACTCTACCCCTTTGCCTATGATACTGTGATGTCCCAACCAAGTGACATCCACACTTAATATTCTGTTGTGTACTGGTAGCCTTAGTTTTCCTTAATGGTCCCTTCTAAGTCATAACTCGTTTTTTCTCATTAACGAAATGAGCTGGTGAGTTTTGTGATATTGAATCAGGCATGAGAAATACACAATATTAGACTATTATTTGGAGTTTAGTGAACTTAAGTACCCTTAGCCCTCTGGAAATAATAAGTATGCAGAATTATATACCTTTATGTCCAGTCTTTATGTGCCATATTGCTGCTAAAAGGGACATTTCTGCTTTCTCTGTGTTGGTGGTTTCAGTATCAATATTCTTTCAAAATCATTGGCCAATTTGGATTTTACAGAGAGCACAGGCTTTTCAGGTTTTAGCTGAGGAAAAGGAGCTGTTACTTTTCACAGAAAAGCTGCTGTCTGTTGGAAGCCAAACCATGAGAGGATTTTTCACAGCTGGCCTTGATTGTTCTAAAACTCTCTTGGAGCAGCTGAGAGCCAATATCTCTGCGTCTAACTTCAGAGGTCATGTGAAAGAAGAGAGCTACATATTTTACATACTCACCTCAATCATTCTATTGCTTACTGTCTGCTTTGTCTGGGCTCTAACATTCGTGGAGGATGGAGTAATTGAGCCCACGAATGATGTAATTTCAGAGACAGGTGTAATTTTCAACCTTTTTCAAGATATCTGAATCTTACCCTGAGAGAGTCATTCTTTGGGGGCTTTCTTTCAATAGTCCCATAAAAAAGGGTAAATACCATTGGGAGGTATTGTATTTTAAGCCTTAGACTTTTTTTGCACTTAAAACACCTTAAGGCAATGTCAGTCCACACCTGAGGGATATTCATTGACAACTGGCTGAAAGCAGAATAATAGGGAAAGCAATGAATCTCAGAAACAGTTTGCTAAGGAATGGTGTTAAAAGAAACCAAGGACAAGCTTTGACAAATTCACACCTTTTGGTCCCTCATATGTGTGTAATAATCATTCCATTGCAAGAGGTTTTGGCATATCACATTTGTAGGATGTGTATTATGGATTACATTCAAAATTTAACAATAGTGAACATTAGTCTCTAGCAGTGGACAGGCTAATGTACAACATTAAAATGTGGAATACTTTATTTTCCAGCAACCAGTAAAAATATGATTACAAAACTGAATATGTATTTATCTCTCAAATCGATGACTGATATTTTTGCTTTTCTTAGCTAGTTAATTCATTGGAATGAGTGTGGCCCATCTCTCTCAGTGAGATCAGAAGGGCTTCCCTGGACAGAATGGGAACAACATTTACCCAGAGTCAAAAGCGTGTGAACCCAGAATATGACTGACTGTTCCACTGGGTCTGGGAACACAAGTGTCAAACCAGAGGGAGATGTCCCACTGGTTAATCAAAGCAGAAGAGGCCAGAAGTGGAAACTGGGAGAATAGTTTAGGAAAAAGCCAGAGAAGGTGAGTACAGGGAGAACAGGTTATCATAAGTGAACTGTTTGGACAAATGCTGGACATTGAAGACTGAGGCCTAAAGATGAACGTTTACATATTCCTAACATCCATTGCTTAGTCGGACTAGGTCTGTTTATGGGGTCTGGGATGGGATGGAGCTATTCTTGTCTATTCTATTTTCTTTCAACATGTGTTTATATATTGAGCCCTTCCTGTGAGCCAGCTGCCTGCTAGGCTTTGTGAATCTAAATGCTACGACCAGTTACCCTTACTACTAGGCACTGCGATAAGTGTTTTACACAAGTTACTCACTTAATCCTCACAAAAATCCATTAGGTGAATGTTATCTTGACTTTGCAGTTGAAGAAAAAAGTTCAATAATACCAGGAGCATGACTAAGGTTTCATGGGATAAAAATGGTGGAGTGGGAATTGAACTCTGTTCTCTCTTTCTATACAATTTATGATCTTAAAATTGTATGTATGTTTTTTATCTGGCTATATTCATTAACCTGTTGCTAAACATTAATGAAAACAAGAAATTCCAGAATTTCCATAATATGGCTGGGTAATTGAAATTAAGCTCAGGGTTATTAATGGTGAGGAACCTCTAGAAGCAAATAAGAAAATCCCGTGCATCAGCTCTTCCCACTTTCGCCTGTACTCACTCCATCAGGCCAGGCATCGCATAAGGCATGAGGGGGGATCCAGTGGTAAACAGTTGGATATGATTCCTGCCCTGAAGGAACTCACAGTATATTAAGGGAGAGAAGCAATAACCAAATCAATAAAGAAACAAACATGATGATTTTAGATTGTGGTTATTTTTATGAAGGAAATAAAGAGGGTGATATGGTGGAAAGGACACATCAAGAAGACTCTCTTGGATGAGGTCTTATTTGAGCTATGAGAAGGAACCAGCCATTTGGAGAGCAAATGTCCACTGTTTAGTGAGGCTAAAAGCAAACAGGATATGTGATTAACTGAAGTCAGAGATCTCTTATAGAGATAAGTTCCTCTCAGGAATCATGCAAAATGCAATGGGAGAAGTCATGGAGAAGAAATGATCAGATCAAGAGAAAGGCCTATTAAGTCCAAGGCCTTGTTCTTGTATGAAATGAATAAACATCAGCTATCACTACTTGCCCTCCAGGAGCTTAAAAATCTGCTGGGGATGTTACCCCCAAAGCATGTGACTTCTTAGAGAACCAGGCATGAATGAAATCATAAAACTTACAAGGGAAGTAAATAAATAAATAAACAAACATACAATTAAACAACTAGGTCGTTTAACTAATGAGTTATTGGTATTGACCACGAGTGATATGAAGCATTGTAAAGACTCAAAAGAAAGCATGCCAGGAGTGAGAAAAACATTTTTAACTAGTCCCTGAAAGATATGTGGGTTCTAGCTAAGTCATAAAGCCAAGCCAATGGAAATGGAATGAGCAAAACTGTGAGAAACAACATAGGAGATGGTGAGGAATGCAACTTGATGCAGGCTTTGTACAGAGGATTGGTGGGAGACAAAGCTCAGAAAGTAGGAGTGGGTAGAGTGTGCTGGGCTTCAAAAGTCATGGCAAAGAATTTGAATTGCTAGGAATTGTGAAGCCATTGCAGCTTTTTAAAAGAAAAGATACTCTTAAGGGACATTTTAGGAAGATAAAGAGGGGGCTGGGTAATAGGTACTGAAAGAAGGCGTGGAAGAGGAGGAATGTGCTCTGGTCACATGCTAGGCTCTTCCCTCCCTATGACTTTTCATCCTGCAGTTCTCCGGCTGGATCATACTTCTCCTTGCTCTTCAAATGGCTGGTTCCTTCTCACAGCTCAAATGAGACCTCACCTAAGAGATTCTCCTTGATGCCTCCTTTCTACCATATCACAAATGACCACAATCCAAAATTATCATGTTTATGTGTTTGTTGATTTGGTTACTGTTTCTCTCACTTAATACAATGTGAGCTCCTTCAGGGCAGTAATCATATCCAGCTCTTTACC
This sequence comes from Macaca nemestrina, assembly GCF_043159975.1. NCBI lineage: Eukaryota > Metazoa > Chordata > Mammalia > Primates > Cercopithecidae > Macaca > Macaca nemestrina. Next base: position 95,609,275 of record NC_092136.1, on the reverse strand, counting down.
ACTGGACAACCCTCTACCCCTCAACACCACCATGTCCTAAGCAGTGCCTGGCCTGTGTTAGACAGAAAAACAAAGTAAAATAACTTATGAACAAAACTGTAATCTGGACATTATTTTTGATGGCTATTATAATATTCCAAGCAGGAGGTAATAAAACATGAAATGTAATTTATTAGGAATAGACCCAGAATGGAAAAGATAATCATGTGCTGTTTCAAAAAGTAGACACGAAAAGTAAAAGAAAGATTGATTCATTCTGTCATATGTCTAGTTAACTCATTGCTTTTTTTCTCTCTTTCTGCATAGGACTGTATGTCTTAGTGTCTGCCAGAATTAAGAAGGCCTCACGTTTCTGAGTAAGACCTTTATAGAATTTTTTAAAATAATAAGAACAGAAATTAAAAGATATGGAAGAACACACATTCATAAAAGTGTTTTAATCTTCTTTATTCCAAACAATTCAGCGCCAAGTAGATGCAGCTATTGTATGGTTCCCTGCTCTCTACTTAAGGGTGGAACTTTTCTCCTGTCTAAAGAATCTTGGCTGAAAAGCTGCCATGGCTTTTTCTGCAACAGCGGGAGGTGGCAGGGGGGTTGCCCATAGAGTAGCTGAGTGTCTGAGCCTGAAGAGGCAACTATTCTTAGGGATTGAAAGTACTCCCATCACTCTCGCTGACGCTCAGCACTGAAATTGTGAAGTCCACAGTGACAGTCATTCTTATTCTTCTTGTACTTTATTTGAGGTATTGCCAAGATGATCTTTAGTAGGGTATTATACTCCTAAACACATAAAATATAACAATAGGTAATACTTATTAAACCCTCGGTGCCCAGCATGGTTATATTCACTATTCATGCATCAGTTCATTTAATTCTTGCAACAACGTTGTAAAGTAAATACTATTACTATCCTCACTTTATTATGAGTGCAACATAGAATATTTTTAAAATTTGCCCATGTTCCCAGTTAGTAATGGCAAAGCTGGGCTTTGAAACCTATGTGCAATTGGACTCCAGAACTGACACACTTCACCCTATCCTGCTTGTCATGGTACTTGCTACAGGCTCTCTTCCTTGATGTGCACGTGTAGTCTAATTCCAGTGATGGCTGCGCAGCCCTTAGTGCTGTTGTATGCTGGAGCCAGCTTGCGTGGGCTCACAAGAACTAAGCACAATTTTCCTCAATTCCACATTCAGTGATGTCATATTGGTAGCTTCTATTTTGCCATGGTGGAAATATTTACACCACAGAAATCAGCAAACACTAGAAGTTAGGGCTCCTGTATTCTGGACAGAGAGCTGCCTTATCAGCACCTCACCAGCACTCTACTGTCTTAGCGTACTTCGCATAAACAATGATGTCATCTGCTTTCCAGGAGGATCAAAAATGTCTATTTTCATATGATTTCAGAATTTTTGTAGGCCTGTTTCCAAAGGATCACTCATAACACTTATATGGTAGTTATGCTTACACGGTAGTTACACTCTGTCTACATTTAAGTTACGCAAATTCAAGTACATGTGCCTATTAAAAGGAAAACCCAGAGACATAACAATTTCAGTAATGTGGACAGTTCTATGAACTCTTGCAAGTGAGGAATATTTCTCTTGGAGTGAGCCTAGATTGGCAGAGCTACAAGAGCTCTGGGGCAGCGTAATGTAGGGAAAAGAATGAGCTTTGGGATCCACAGGTTCAAATCCTGTTACTTACAAGCTGTTTGACTTTGGACAATACTTTAATCCCTCTCACCTCCATATTTTATTAGGTATATTATACAAGAAAACCTATGATGGTTCAGTTCCCCAACACCCTCAATAATTTTTTGTTACCTGCCCCTTTAGAGAATCACTTGGGAGGGCCAGACTTCACCCCCTTACAGTGCTTCTCCAGGGGGAGGGAAACTTGTTTAGGTCTGGGTCCTGATATGTAGTCTTGGAAAGATGTCAGTGAGGTAGTGTGAGCAGTGACATGGATCCAGAAGCGGAGGACAGACAGCAGAAGAGCCGCCTTGCAACAAACACAAGCTGATGGTGCAAACAAACAACAAAACGACTAAATGACGACATACAAATATCAGTGCAAAATCACAGCAGAAATGAACACTGACAGTGAGCCTCAGCTCCCCTAACACCCAGCCCACAAAAGTGCTAAACTCTGAAAATTGTAGCAAAGGTAAACAAGTGTGCTCATAAATTTTCAAAGGAAACTAGGTGCTCATTAGAAACATTGTTTTAAAAAGAGGAGGGAGTAAAAAGGAAATAAAGACAATTCTATTGTTTTCTGCCTGACTCCTTTTCTGTTCTCTCCATTTCTTTTCCTTTTGGGTTCCTTCTCTTGGTTCTCCTTTGCTCTGCCTCCCTGGCTTGTTCTTTCCTTCCTTCTGGTTGTCTCTTGTTCTTACTTCTATGTGTGAAAGGAGGTAAAGAAATTCTGGTGCTAGATTCTTTTGCTCTTAAATCAAGCCATGTCTGATCTTCCTGGAAGGCATCCTAGGACCAGGAGTCTGGCTGCTGAGAAGAAATAGGAAATCCCCCTTCCAAACCTTCGATATGATCCTCTCTGCCCAGCTCCAAGGCTGGTGCTTTCTTCCTCTCAATTTATTTCACAGTCCAGGATACACTTGTCCAACTGGTACTCTAACTGAGTCTGCCTGGGTATTGGCATACTTGGAGCTGACAAAGAGGAGAAACAGTAGGGGGCGCTCTCTAACCAGGGCGGGAGCTGCCAGCAATGCCTGAGTAGGCAAGGTCAGACTGCGGCTGTATCTTTCTTAAATTCGGAATCAGGAGCTTCCCAGCCCATTAAAGGAATTGCCATACCTCAGTTCCTGTATCACTTGCCACTTTCACTTTATTTAGCTCTTTCATGATGTTTTGAGGAGTGAAGGCTGGGGAATTTATGTCATAAAGACATTATGCAAGCTTATCTTGGCAAATGAAATTGAAAATTTGATTAAGAGCTCTTGATATTCTGCTCAGATGTCAGGTAAGATGCCAGTCTTTCAGACAAAAACACCTGGCATGCCCGATGAAAGTATATTTTCTTTCCTAGCACTTAGTTTTTGCATAATATTGCTAAACTTTATGGTAAAATAAATAAATACCGTCCTTTCTTAGAAGTGTGAATTAAAGTCTATTTCTGTTTGAGAGGAACCTTGGGAATATTTAGAAGACTCAGTATAAGTGGGGCATGAGGTTGTTCTCAGTAGCGTGTCGCTATGGTAACACGTGCCCAACAGCCTGGTCCTTGGCCCAGTGCAGGGATAGCACCTGGCTCAGGGGTTGACACAGAGTATAAACTCAGGAAGTGTTGAACTGAACATCCACTCTCTCCTTATTTTATGTTCAAGGGCGTAGGATATTTTATCTTTGTTTACTTTTCCTTTACTTTTTTTTTCCCGTGAAGAATGCAGTAAAAATATTCAGGGCTAAGTGGAAACATTAGGGTCACCTAGGGCAGCCCTGTGACATTTTGTTTTTCAGAAGCAGCTGTTTCCCTGTCCTTTCCAATCTTCCCATTCCTCTGTGAATTCCATGATGTTCTCTTGCAATAATGGCCCTGAACTATTCCATTCCACCTGGATCCATTGCCTTTCCTCCCTCTCCTCTCCATTAGAATAACACTTTTCCATGCCTATGAGAAATTAATATGTCAGTTCTTCTGGTACTGTTATGAGTTCAAAAATTTTAAAAGTTCATAATTACATTTTTACTTGTCCAACCACTTGACCCAATTTTATATTTGTAAAATATGTTCACTATACTCAAGATCCCCTGGTAGTTAATCTGAAGAAATGTCCCCTCAGTGTTTGAGTAGAAGCTAATGACTAAATTCTTAATCACCCCTTTCCCTCTAATTGCACTTTAACAAAGGGAGCGAAGCATTTCAGGCACATGGTATCCTGATGAAGGAGGTGATTTGAGGGTGGGGAGGCCATTTAGTTCTGTCAAATCACAGCCTCTATGAGGAGAGTTACGTACTGCAACAAAATCTCCTAGGACACCTCTTCTGCAGCCCGGTGCCTTCCGGTATATAGTAGGGCATATTCAGATAGGAATAATCCTGCTAAAGCAACATTCTGGAAGGGCTGTTGCTAATGTTTGCTTACTCTGATCACCAGAACCTTGGTTGTGATTTTCCACTGGGCAGATCCAGTCCAGATAATTATCCATCAAGGTATTTTCTTTGTTGGGGGGTTTATATGAGGTGTTACACAAACGAAGAAGAGTAATTAAACCCACAACCAAGGAATGTACTAGGTTCAACTAAGTACTTAAAAAGCAAATAGAAACACACAGACATATACCACCACCACCCCTGCAAATAATATAAAGTCAAACAATTGCAGTACTTCCTATCTTAAGTTATTACAGAACTGATAAAAGGTTTATCCAGGGATACCTAAAGGAAATGTCTCTGCTTGGCCCATGTATAGATCTTCACTTTCCCCCCCCTTTTCATCTAATTCTAGTATGTGATTTTATTATCTTTTTTTTTTTTTTTTTTTTTTGAGACGGAGTCTCGCTCTGTGGCCCAGGCTGGAGTGCAGTGGCCGGATCTCAGCTCACTGCAAGCTCCGCCTCCCAGGTTCACGCCATTCTCCTGCCTCAGCCTCCCGAGTAGCTGGGACTACAGGCGCCCGCCGCCACGCCCAGCTCATTTTTTGTGTTTTTAGTAGAGGCGGGGTTTCACCGTGTTAGCCAGGATGGTCTCAATCTCCTGACCTCGTGATCCGCCCATCTCGGCCTCCCAAAGTGCTGGGATTACGGCTTGAGCCACCGCGCCCGGCCGATTTTATTATCTTTTATGTGACACTATTCCACGTTCCCCATCGGTCTCTATTGGAATGGTTACTTCTTGAATCAGAGCACTTAAACTACTTGAGAAGTCTCAGGCTTTCAATCTGCAGTTGCTTCAAGTTTACGCCTTAACGTGAGTTTCTATCAGCTGTATCTCTTTAGTTCTCATTACTCTTCTTCCTAAGCACAACTACCTGGATCTGTGTCATGCTAGAACTTTTAGAGATTTTATTTTTTTCAGTCAGCTCACAGCACTGATCACCTAGGAATGACTTAACTCTTTCCTGTGTTTCACTTTATTTTTTTCTGCTCTCTCATTCAGTGGGGGCAGTGTGAGTAGTTAAATAAGTAACTGTAGCTTTTAATCAAGAAGAGAGCAAATTGCAAGTCAATAACTACCTAAAAGTCTTTCCATTGTGAAAATGCCATTAACTTAGGCATCTTCCTCCATCTCTTTGGTGTGAATAGAATAACCATTTTTGTTTTTGCCTAAAACATGCAGTTTTGCAGTAATGCAAACCTGGGACGAGGTATTTTCTCATATTAGGGTGGGAATGAGGCCAAGAGACCAAGCAGTGCAGCCTGTGTCATTGTCTATCTGCTCAATGTTGGTAGCCCTTCTTCTAAGGAGAAGCCAACACAGAGAAAACAGGCAGTATTGCTAAAAAAAAAAAAAAAAAAACCAAAAAAAAAAAAACCATCTGTGAATGGTGCAGTAGGTCACAGGAAACAGAACAGCTTTGGGGGCTCCCCCACCCCCACAGAAAGAATGCAAGACTTGGGACTATTCTATAAACTTTTCAGCCCCTTAATGGGTGGTTGCTGAGGACCCTGGGAATATAATCCAGTAAGTTTTCACACTTATCCCCTCTCCACCAAATAAACAAGTTGCCCTGGTTTTCCTAAATCTCTCTCTGAAGACTTGGTTGAAATTGAAGTGGTCAGTATTATGTTGGGTCAGAGGTTAAATTCTGGACTAAATTGGGGGAACACAGAGATTTAGAAGGATTGAGGATAAGTGATAAAGTTTTTATTAAACTGTAAAATGCATTTAGGTTTTAGCATTTAAGCACCATTGTTTAGAAAATGCCATGATTCAAGTTGACATGAAAATGTGTGTGTGTTGTGTGTGTGTGTATTCATATGGCTCCTTTCCCAGCTCTTAAAGCCTCGCCATGACTCACTGCTCTCTTTCTCCCAGTAAATAATCATCATCATGAATTGAATTAACTGGAAATGACAGATAGCAATGTTTTATTTTATTATTACTATAAATCAGTAGTAGCTAAAGGATGTTGGCTTGATAGGTCTGGACTCTTTAGTCTTTGAGTTTCCTGAAGGTCAGAGGTTTTTAAAAATCAGAAGGGTATTAAATGTGGGTCCTGAGGTTATCTTTCTGTTTGCGAGAGGGATAGACTAGAGATAATACTTTTAAAATAATTCTTTTTTTTTTTTTTTTTTTTTTGAGACAGAGTCTCACTCTGTCACCCAGGCTGGAGTGCAGTGGCACGATCCCTGCTCACTGCAAACTCCCACTTCCCGGGTTCAAGCAATTCTCCTGCCTCAGCCTCCTGAGTAGCTGGGATTACAGGTGCATGCCACCATGCTCAGGTAATTTTGTATTTTCAGTAGAGATGGGGTTTCATCGTGTTAGCCAGGCTGGTCTCAAACTCCCTGCCTCAGGTGAGCCACCCTCATCAGCCTCCTAACTTTCTGAGATTACAGGCGTGAGCCACTGCTCCTGGCCTAAAAGACTTATTATAACCTAGGAGAATTTAAAACATAAAACAAAGTAAAGGACTTCTTATAAAAATTTTTTTTTTTAGTAGAGAAGTTGTTTTGCCATGTTGGTCAGGTTGGCCTTGAACCCTTGACATCAGGTGGTCCACCTGCCTCGTGGTGGCAGGTGCCTGTAATCCCAGCTACTGGGGAGGTTGAGATATGAGAATAGCTTGAACCTGGGAGGTGGAATTTGCAGTGAGCCGAGATGGCGCCATTGCACTCCAGCCTGGGCAACAGAGCGATACTCCATCTCAAAAAAAAAAAAAAAAAAAACCAGTTTCTCCCGGTTACTTTCTGAATGAATGACTTGAGCATTTAGGTTCTTTTTTATAGGGAAATTTTTCTTTATTGCAGTGAAAGAAGTTAAGATGCTTCAAGAACTGAGGCTGCTTTATGTAGCACTTAACACAGTAGTAAGAAAGTACTCCGGATGCATTTGTTGATTAAATGATTGAAAAGTCAGCTGCTCGACTCCTTTCTCTATTAATAAAAACAAATGTAATCCTGGCACACAAACTGTAATCTGAAAATGGGTTTTAGAAATCCACTCTACTGAATAAATGGACCATTAGAGCCCTTCATTATTGAGGTTAAGAAGGTACTTTAGACTAGATGGAGGTGGGAGTGAGGAGGAGGGAGAGGTATGTTTAACTATTTCTAAATGTTGGTAGAGAAGATATTTTAGCTCCCAAGTTTTCATCTGCCTAATATTCCTACTGACAGCCTAAAAAATCATAATGTCTGGAAATTATCAGGAACTGTGAAGGGTTGAGATTTTATCCTACTTGTAAGTTAACACATTAGCCCGCTACAGTTTCATAGATACTGACAGAACTCCTGGGTTGGAAACAAAGAATTTCATTACGTAGAGTGACAGCAGTAGGCAGAGTATCAATTTTCTTGTGGCAGCTCCTTGAGCCTCAATTTCCACAGGATGATGTGAAGAAGGCCAGGTGACGCCTGCACATGGGCCACATGACAAGAGAGAAACTCTGAAACCAGGGAACTGAAATCCATTACAATATGCAGTAAGCATGCCTGCCCTATTGCTGGAGGTAAATTCTGTATCTTTCAAGGCTACTTTCTATGCAGAATCCTTGAAGAGATATTTTAGAACAAAAGAAGTCAGTGCCTCAAAGGAGGTACATTCTGTATATTTCAGGGCTACACTCTATGCAGAATCCTTGAAAAGATATTCCAGAACAAAAGAAGTCAGTGTCTCTGATTGTAAGGTGTTCAGAAAGAGAGGATCCCATAGAGAAACTGTCCTCCAACAACGTTCTTGGAAGAATGTGATATCTATGCCCAATGCATGCTATTTCTTTTCCACTGCTATCATTAAGCCACCATCATAAATGTAGTGGTTTTCTCTGCCTTCAGTTTCTGCTTTCAAGTCTGGTTTGGAATTACCCTGCGTATCTTTATTTTTCTTGAGTCTTCCCCTGAAGGGTTCCCAGGAATCTTTGCAAACAAGGAAGGTGACAGCTCAGCTAGGTCTCAGGAAGGAGGAAGTAACTTTTTCTGGGGTCAATAACGACACTTGATTGACCTAGGTATGCCATAGTAACACTTGATTGATCTAGGGGAGAATTAATAGGAGGGGGAAAAATGCAGTGTGGGTTAGAATGGGCAAATAAAGGAGAAGAGAGAAAGGGAGAGAAGAACCAAATATAACTCCTCCTTCTATCAATAAAAAGGCTATGCAGTACAGTGTGAGGGATGAGAAATGAAGAGAACAGAGTTATGTGACAGAGCTTGACAACCAGTGTTTATGACAAGCAGGTTGGTGAGCAGAAAACAAAAGAGAAAGAGAAGGAGGGAAAAAAGGAGACGTGAGAAATTGATGGAGATTTGCATAGTTCAAATCTAACTGCATTAGTTAAAATTTTTCCTTGAATATTTTTATCTGCCATTTCCAGTAGAATCAGGGATGGTATTTAGCATCTATTTATGAAAAGTAACACAGTGAGTCATAGAATACTGGTAAGGCTAAAGCCCCAGAGGAAACTGTGTGGGTAGCAGAGAAATCAAGCTTTCATACATTGAAGTAGCTGCAAAAGATAAAGATTCTTTTTTTTTAAGTCCCTCTATTTAGTATAGTGAACAATTTAAAGGAAACTTGAAGAAAACATGTTATGTAAGTAAAAAGTGAATGTTTGATTTCTACAACTTACAGAGAAAGTTAAATGAATTCAGACATTTTTATAGGTGTAAGTGGGACTCCACCAGCACCCCCAGACTTTGTGAATGGTGTCTGTGTCCAGAAGGCACCATCTTGCGATGAAGCTTTTTAATCTTCTCAACATCCGTGAAGACTTCACTACATCTCTTTAACAGCAAAGCAAACAACATGTCCATCAATGGGACAAAAACATGAACCAGATTGCCTCACTGCAAGCCCAGATTTGGACCCACAGTGTTAAACTATAACGGAAATTAATACAGTGGAAAATCAAGAGAGAGAAAACATGCCATTTCTTCCTCTCTCTTTTTGATCAAAGTTGACCCTCCTCTCTAAGACAGTGGGAGGTGATATGGCAGGTAGTTCTTTTCACACTGACTCACAGAACTGCTCTATGCAAGAAACAACTCCCTCTTTGTGAAATCCAGGAACAGCATGGCTGAGGCAAACAGAAATGCATGAGTAAAGGGATGTGCTGTTCAAATGGGCAGAGATGAGCAGCCTACCCTTGTGATCTTTCATACAGAAGGACTTCTGTTTGTAAAAGGCAGGGAAGGAGAGCTTGCTGAAGAAGCTGCCCTCACCAACAATATTTTTGGATTCTTACATGCTGATCTTTTAAGAAGTAGCTGAATTTCCTCATGAAACACTGTGTTTTTTTCTCATCTTCAAATGACTCAATCTGGTGTGCTGGAAATTTCAGTTTGTGGCCCAGCTTTCCTTCAGAATAGCTACATGGTCTTGCACAAGGTTTGCAATCCATGGAGAAGATAACATAAGATAATGGGTATAAAATGTTAAGTCCTAGATGAATGAAAATAATAATCATTATGAAGGAGTATCCCAAATCCATTTTCCTTCCTAAGGAGAAGGATTAAATTAGCCCTGTCCAAAAAAGAAATTCTTGCTAATTTTATTTTTATCTCTAATCGCCAGCATTCCAACCACAGATCTTAACCTAGCATGGTATCCTTCCTCTTTCTTCGTTTCTTCCTGTAGAGTGTGAATACTACTTTTAATCTTATGTAGGTATTATTCGATGATTGTATTCTACTCTTTCTGTTCTCCACATATTGATCCTACAAATATTGGCTGTTTCACAGTGGAAATCTCTCCAGGGCATGGAATCATAAAAGTGAAACACAAGTAGGTGTTGACTAACACTTTGTGTTAACTTGAAGACAGGGTTCATGATGATAATGATGATCTTCTTCACAGTTTACTAAAAGTAAGGGAAGTGGCAAATTTATTCCCAAACATCCCTCAGAGAAAGAGCCTAAGATGTATGCAAAAATCATGGAGAGAGAACAAAAATAATGAAAAAATAGGAAGAATGACCTAGTCTTGCCCTTTTACATGTATAGAGAGCATTTCCACTTCTACATTTCATTATTATGTGAAATTCAACATGTCTTAAACCAAACTCTCTCTATTCTCCCTCAAAGCAGCTCTCCTGATTAGCATCCCCATTTCAGGTTTATTCTCGTAGCTTCCTAAACTCAAAACCCCTGAGTCATTTATTACTGCTGCCTCTTCCATGCATTCATACCCAATCAGTAATCAAGTTCGTTGTTTCTGCCTTCAAAATAATTTTCATATTTTTCCCCTTCAGTTGCCATGGATACCATAAAATTTCCCTTTTTGCTTCATGCCTGGACAACTGTGGCAACTTCCCTAGTCTCTCGGCTCCAATCTGCCTTGCAGACAGCTGCTGCTGGAATAATTTCTTTTGCCATGTCATACCCCTGCCCAGAACCCTGCAGTGGCTCCTCACTGTTCTTACTTAAAATCCAAATCCTTTAAAGTAATTTGCATGACCTTCCATAATCTGACCATATTTAAAGAATCCCTGCTAATTTACGCGACTTTCTGCAAAATTGAGAAGTCACCCCCTCTGGGCATAGGAAGCCTTGTGATTTAAGGCTCAGCTAAAGAATCAAGACTTTTTACATTCTAAAGGGTGGTCTTATCCTTAGGGTGTACTCTGTTGTGCTGTAGAGTACACAGGGCCCTTAGAGAGCAGAGCAAAGGCTGTTTTTCAGCCTCCAACCACTCAGAGGTCCTAGCAGTAACCCTCATGGCCATAGGCTGGCCCTGCAGCCTTCCTGTTCAACCTGATTTCTTTTTGCATGGAAGCTCAGTCCTTCTCTCCCACAACTTTGCTTTCCCTGAACAAGCTATACTTAAGTTTACCAGTGTCCCTTGACTCATGTATTTTGCATTTCTTGAAATACACTTCTGTTTCTTCATAGCTGGATAATTCCTGCTTGCCCTTCAAAATTCACCTTCAGTGTTACTCCTGTGGGAAGCCTTTTCTAACTCCATCATCTGAAAAAAACTGACCTTCTTAGTTCCTATAGCAGTGCGCATACTCAGTAGTACAGAGTAGTCAAATTTGATAACCTACAATGCAGATGGGCCAGAGTATGTACTTTTCACTTTTTGGGTGTCTGATTTTATGTGGTTCTGGAATTTCTGGCAATGTTGGAAAACCATAAGCGTTTCCATTTTAAGGGAACGCTGTCTCTTTTGGATAAATAATCAGACACTTCCAATGTTCTAACTCCCCTTTCTGGGGAGTAGATGGAGTCTGGAAGCAAGGGAAGGTTTGTGTGAATTAATGGTATCCAGGAAGCAGGGGAGAGGTGGGCAATTTATGTGCTGTCCTTCTTTGCTTGCTTCTGGGGCTCTAGTTAAGTTCATCTCACTTGGTCTTTGGGAATCAGCCTCTATTCACACTAAAGCTGCGTCTGGTTGTTGTAACTCCACTCAGGTGTATTCTTCCAGGATGGGCAAGGCATGATGATGGCTCCTGTGATATGATCACACACACACACACACACACACACACACACACACACACACACACACACACACACACACACAGGTTTTCATCTATGGTTCCTAGCTCAGAAGCCTCATAATCTTTGTTATATTCTTTTGTCACAATGTTGGGGTACTTTAGGCCTTAGGAGCAGGCCTCAGAAAATGGAATCTCAAGGCAGGACTCTCATCCGATTGTGGGTCATAAGAACCTCATTCCGGAGTGGGCTATACCCCATACTTTGCAGGAAGGAATGCTGCACAGAGAGATCCAGAAAACCCTGAGCAGACAGGCCTTGCTGGGTTTACTCAAGTCGTATCCTTTGTGTACAATCACATTTCAACACAGTTGTCCATGCTTCCAGACCTTCTCTATGTATCTCTTCATTTGGCTGTTTATTTGTATTCTTTAAAATATCTTTCATAACATACCAGTAAATATGTTTCTCCGAGTTCTGTGAGCTGCTCTAACAAATAAATCAAACCCAGAGATAGGGTCATGGGAACCCCAACTTGAAGCTGATTGGTCAGGAGTTCTGGAGGCCTGGACTTGAGGCTGGTGGGAGAAGAGGGCAGTCTTGTGGGACTGAACCCTCCATATGTGATATCTGGTGCTATTTCTGGGTATGTAATGTCAGAACTGATTGGAGGACACCCAGGGAAAAGCCCCCACACTTTGGTCACAGAAGTCTTCTGTGTCGATGATTGTTGTTGTGGTGTGAGGGCAGAGGAAAACATGGTTTGCGTGTTTCTCCGAAACAGTTCCCAAAGTGTTTGGCCATCACCTCCTGTTGATCAGGCCCCACTTTGGCTCTTGTGGTGCTTCAGATTCCCAGTGACTCTATTCCATCTCCAGCTTGGCCCATCGTCGCCTTGAGTAAGTTCACCAGCCAGCACTCATGGTCCACAATCCTGGAGGCATTCAGGAGCTTCTGGACTCCTTCCACATCATATAAGCACCACGGAAGTCAGTTGTCCCATACCAGGCCTGTCTCTGTGGACACTTCCCTTTGTTGTTCTACCACTCCAAGGCCAGCTTGGATAGCCTGGGAAAACAGGGCACTAGCATGGAAAAAATGCTTGTGGGTTCTATCTCAATGTGCCTGGAGTTTTGTGGCAATTTCTGTGGCTGCAAAACTCTCCAGTCTCTATATATCTGGCCCCTGTGCTGGGGATAAACCCAGGGACTCATGATCATCTTCTCCCTTGCCTAGTCTTCTGTAGCTCTCTCTGATTTCTATCCCTCAAGTCAGAAGTCCTTTCCACTTTATTTTTACTCCTTGGATAGATGGCAACTCCCCTTAAATCATAATCCTTAAATTTCTCTAAAGAAAAATTTTTGTCTTTATTATCTAAGCCTTACTTGAAACTCAGACAATTTGGAGGTTTATCTTTACTCTCTAAGGTTTACTTAGATAGCAAAGGTTTACTTAGATAGTAAAGATAAAAGCTTTACAATATAATAACATAATATAATAAAATATAATGTAATAGAGTATAATACAAGCTTTACTAGCTAAAGGCTATAGTAAAATCATATGTTTCAAATTTCAAGTTTTGCTCCATGTGGAAAGGAAAGTTATTTACGTTTGTTTTTTTTTTTTTTTTTGAGGCGGAGTCTCGCTCTGTCGCCCAGGCTGGAGTGCAGTGGCCGGATCTCAGCTCACTGCAAGCTCTGCCTCCCGGGTTTATGCCATTCTCCTGCCTCAGCCTCCCGAGTAGCTGGAACTACAGGTTCCCGCCACCTCACCCGGCTACTTTTATGTATTTTTTAGTAGAGACGGGGTTTCACTGTGTTAGCCAGGATGGTCTCGATCTCCTGACCTCGTGATCCGCCCGTCTTGGCCTCCCAAAGTGCTGGGATTACAGGCTTGAGAAAAGTTATTTACCTTTAAAAATTCCTTGATTTCTGAGCAAACCGTGGCTTTCATGACCACGGCTTTGCCGTGGGCCTCACGATTCTCTGTTGCAAATCAAATGCTGAATGGTGGCCTTTTCTTTGCATTCTAGTTAAAACAAAATCTTCCCAGAGGTAACAGTGTATCTGGTTTAGTAGAGGACAGCATTATTCAAAGAAGAGTGAAGAAAATCATTAATAAATTAAAAAATATTATCCACTGCCATACAAACTCTTAAACTTTTATTGTAACCACAGGTTCACTGGACTGTCATTCCTTCTTAACTGAAGGTCTCCCAGGGGGCTATGTCTTACTCAATTTGTGTCCTAATATAAGAAAAACAAAAGCAGGGTTTTGGGCCACCTTCTATCCCCTTCTGGGTCAATGGAGAAGACAAGAGAGCATCCCAAAGGAAAATAAAGTGTTCACACCCCTAGGCAGGGAACAGCACATACAAGGTAGAGGGCATGGGTGAGCATCATTCTGGAAGCTTCTGAGTTTCTAAACAATTGAGTGCTACAGTGATTGATCAGGCAAGAATTTCCAATCCTGCAAGTGGATCTCCATAAAGGCAAGGACTAGATGTATGCTGTGTTGCTTTAGGCTGCTAAGAAGAGAAAACCATACAGCTCTTATTTTTATGGAGCTGGCTAGGAATAGTGCTCGTCCTTACGGATAATATCCTTACGTTCAAGGATTGGAATGTCCATATGTAAGAAATAATAATAGTACAATAACTATCAATTACTGAGCTCAGTTGTGCCTAAATTCAAAGTATTGCATTATAATAAAACTATAAATCTATTTTCTATTTCAGGCTTATAGTCCTCAGCGAAACTCAGAAAGAATCTGGTGAACAAAAGAAGCACAACTTGTTTCAAGTCGCAGATGCGCAAGGAGGGTCCACAAGGAAATTTCCCAAAAGGAAAATACATTCATACACAGATCATAGAAAATTCACTTTCATAATCTAAATAATTTTCAAACTTTATTTAAAGTATAACTTTTTTCCCAAATAACATATTACAAGGCAGTAAAATAGATCAAAGTGATGCTACAAAGCTTGAAATGGGGATGAGAGCTCAGTCTTAAAATGCTCAACCTGCTGCACCCCCCTGAAGCATTTGACAAATTCACTGTACTCCTTCTAGTACCCTTTTTATGTATCATTCTGCAACAAATTTTAAAATTCCAAGTATGATTAAAAGAAAGAGCTACTTTTCAAAATAGAGTCTGAAACTAGCTTTATGGTATTTTATTTGAACATTCACATGTGTAAGCGTTAGAATTGCTGGGAAGATAACTGCTTAATTGACCAGGTGTCACATCAATTGTTGGGAGAAAGAGAAAATACCATTGATTTAATTTTTTTAAAAAAATTTCAACTTTTATTTTAGACACAAGAGGGTACAGGTGTAGGTTTGTTACATGTAAATATTGCATGATGATAAAGTTTGGATATGGATCCCATCATCCAAGGTAGTGAGCATAGTACCCAATAGGTAGTTTTGAACTCTCCCCTCTAGTAGTTCCCAGTGTCTATTATTCATCTGTTGTTCCCATATTTATGTTCATGTGTGCTCAGTGTTTAGCTCCCACTTGTAAGTGAGAATATGCAGTGTTTTGTTTTCTGTTACTGCATTAGTTGTCTTAGTACTATAGCTTCTAACTGTATCCATGTTGTTGCACAGGACATGATTTTATTCTTTTTTATGGTTGTATAGTATTCCATGGTGCATATGTACCACATTTTCTTTATCCAATCTACCACTGATGGGCACCTGGGTTGATTCCATGCCTTTCTATTGTGAATAGTGATAGTGCAGCAATAAACATATGAGTGAACGTGTCTTTTTGGTAGAATGATGTATTTTCCTTTGGGTATACACCCAGCAGTGGGGTTGTTGAGTCAAATAGTAGCTCTGTTTTAATGTTTTAAGTCTTTGAGAAATCTCCAGACTGCTTTCCACAGTGGCTGGACTAATTTGCATTCCATCAACAGTGTTCCCTTTTCTCTGCAGCCTCGCTAGCATCTGTTGTTTTTTGACTTTTTAATAATAGCCATTCTGACTGGTGTGAGATGGTATCTCATTGTGGTTTTGATTTGCATTTTTCTGATGGTTACTGATGCTGAGCATTTTTTCATGTTTGCTGGCCACTTGTATATCTTCTTTTGAGAGTGTCTGTTTACGTCCTTTGCCAATTTTTTTTTTTTTTTTTAGTAGAGACGGGGTTTCACCATGTTGGCCAGACTGGTCTCAAACTCCCGATCTCAAGTGATCTGCCCCTCTCGGCCTCCCAAGTGCTGGGATTACAGAAGTGAGCCACTGTGCCTGGCCCCTTTGCCTATTTTTAATAGAACTATTCGTTTTTTGCTTGTTGAATTGTTTGAGTAGAATAGATATTTCAAGAGAGTAATAACTAAGCTAAAATTCGAAGAATGAGTTGGTAATTATGGGTAAACAAAACATGTCCAAAGGAGTGCAGATAAGAAACAGCTTGACATATTACTAAGTTGGTAAGAATTTAGTATGTCCCAAGAATGTACATAGACAGAGGGATAGTTTGTGAATTAGGCAAGTGCCATATCTTGTAAGGCATTGGATACTAAGAAAAAGAATTTGAGCTTTATCCTGAACAAATGCAGAGCTATTAAAGGAATTTAATGAAGAAAATTGCATTTTAGAAAGATTGCTCCAGGGTGGAGAATGAATTGCAGTGGGGCAAACTGAAAATAGGGCGACAATTTAGGAAATAAGAAAACAGGAAGCAATTGCCATAATCAAGTGTGAATTAGATCATGACTAAGAAAGTAACAGTAGATATGGAAGGGTGGGATGGGGACATATTCAAGAGACAGTTTGGAGGTGGAATCTATTATAATTGGGTAAGTGGATGGATTGTGGCAGAGGTTTTGAGGGGCAAAGAGGAGTATAGACAACATCTCTTTTCTTCTAGTTTGAGTGACGAAATGTGGGAGATTGATATTCATCAAGATGGCAAATACAAGAAAAGGTGTAGCTTTGGTAGGGAAAGAATGATTTAGACATACTAATTTGAAGGTCTTTGAGGCTTCTAGGTGGAGATTCCCCATACGCAGTTGGATATACAGATCTGGAGTTTAGTCAAGAGGTACAAGCCAGAGAAATATGTTTGGAGTCAATAATAACATACATAGGTAAGAACTGAAGTTGCAAATGAGGGTAAAAATCTCCAGAGAGAGTACATGAAGGAGAGAAGCTAGGGTAAATAAAAGAGCCCTGGAGGACAACAAATTTGAGAGTTAACTAGAGACAGTCGTATCTACAAAGGAGATTGGGAAGAAACAGCAAAAGAGGTTAGAGAAACCAGAAGAGGTGGGTTACATAATCCAAAGGAGAAAATGTTTCATAAAGGACAAAGTAATCAGGAGCATCAAGTACCACAAAGGTCAAGTAATAGAAAACATTTAGAAAGCCCATTGGAATTGAGAACTAAAGAAAATCACTGATATTTTTGGGGAAAGTATAATCAATGAAAGAGATGAAGTAGATACTGAATGTCAAATAGTATGTCTGTAAAGGAGAAATGAGATGGTAGCTCATGGAAGAGAGGAGCTTGAGATGAAAACAAAGGATCTTTTTTTTAGTGGTGTAAAATGTCCATTTATTTTCTCACAGATCTGTATATTACTCAACTGTGTTCTCTGCTGGGGGTCTCTCAAGGCTGAAATCAGGGTGTTAGGGTGGCTCTTCTATGCAGGATCTGGGGAAGACTACATTTCCAAGTTCTTTCAGGTTGTCATAATTCAGTTCCTTATAGTTTCTCATGTTTACAGGACTGAGGTTCCTGTTTGCTGGTTGAGCCCATCCTACAGAGGCCACATTAATTCTTCATTCTGCAGACTCCTCCATCTTCAAAGCCACAGTGTGTTGAATCCCTTTTACGCTTCACATCTCTCTGACTTACTCTTTTAGCTTTAATAATTTAAAAAGCTCCAAATTGTGATTTCACATAAAATTTGCCATTTTAACCACTTTTGAGTGTACAGTTCAGAAGTGTTAAGTATATTCACATTCTTGTGCAACCAATCTCCAGAACTTTCTCATGTTGAAAACTGAACCTCTGTTACCTTTAAATAACAGTTCCTCATTTCTCTCTCCTCCCAGCCCCTGACAACCATCATTCTACTTTCTGTTTCTAGGAGTTTGACTACTCTAGGTACCTCATCTAAGTGGAATCACGCAGCATTTGTCTTTTTGTGATTTGTTTATTTCACTTAATATGACATCCTCCCGGTTCATCCATGTTGTAGCATGTGTCACAGTTTCCTGGGGAAGGGAATTTTTAAGATGGAAAATATGAAAAAACAATGGACAGAGCAGGCCACAGGAAAGGAACCAGCCCATGCGTTGAGATTAGAGAGGTCCTACCTGAAATCCTACCATCTGAGAGTCATTTATTTGATCTTCAAGATCTGTTGCCTCTTCAGTCTCCCAGGTAAAAAGCAAATATATTTCCAGATGAGTAAACTTTTAACATCCAAGGGTTGACTAGGTGGCTGTTGGTTGAAATAAAGACAGATGGGTTCCTCAGAAAGGAAAATAAAGAGTGCAAGTGGTGGATGAAGAAGAGGTGAAGACTGGTGAAAGAGTCAGTAGGTCAGACTGTTGTTGGAAACAATCCTTAGGAACTCTGGATGTCATCTATGTGGTCTTAGAATGCAAGTTATCATCTCACTTAAGAATGTTTGCAACTTCATTCAGTTTGGTGTAGGTGCCTGTTCTGTTTGCATTTAAGAAGACACTGGTGACAAAGGAAGAGAGCTTATAAAGACCCCATTTAGAGGGACATCAGATGGAAACTAAGTACTTTAATGGAGAATTAATACTAAGATAGGATCAGTTAAACTACAGATTTCAAACACAGTCTTTCGTGGTTTCCCATTACGCAGTCTTTCCCAGTTTCCCATTCCAGTTTCCCAATGCGAAACTGGGAAAGACTGTGTTTGAAATCTGGGGTTGAGCTTTGCAAGGGTTGTGCCCTCAGGGGTCTTATGAGATACTCTATGTGTCTTCAGCTATGAACCCATTCTTTGACCTCTTGTACACTGGGCTTCTTGACATCTCTGTTTAGATGACTAATAGGAATCTCCAAGTCAACATTTCCAATACTTCACTCGATTTCCCATCCCTTTCCCAAATCTAGTCTCTCCTAGTCTTCCTGAGTTCAGAAAATGTCACTAGCATAACAATCTAGTCCCATTTTTTTCATGCAATTTATGAGCACATTCTGGCTGTTCTATCATGAAGGACATTTACTTCCTCCCATCTTAGTGGACTACCTAGTCCAGGCATTGTAATTTCTCACCTGAACTACTGCAGTTGCCCCTAACTGGACTTTCTGCTCCATTTTTGCCAATATGTAATCAACTCTCCAAATACAAGCCTCAAAATCTTTAATGTCTTTTCACTGTGGTTGGGATAAAATTAAAATTTTCTACCACAAGTGCTGGGCCCTAATAGCATCTCTGACCTCATCAACTGTTTTCTCTTCCCTTACCTCTTTCCAGCTGCATCTGCCTCCTTTCCATTCCTCACCCCCACCAATTTTGTTCTCATCTTAAGGCTTTTCTGGGACTCTTCCTCCAAATCCTGTCATTGCTGTCTCATTACCATTCTAATCTCAGCTCAAATGTTTCCTCCTTAGAAAGCTGTCCCTGACCACCCAATCTAAAGAAATCTTTCACCTGACTCACTCTATGCTATGCCACCCTTTAAATTTTTCTTCATGAATCTTTTCACTATCTAGAATGATCATTTTTATTTGTGTGTTTATCATTATATCTCTCTCATTAAAGTAAAAACTCCAAGGACAAAATGTTGCATCTATCTCATTTCTGTATTCTCAGAATGTAGAACAGTGTCTGGTACAAAGTAGATGCTCAATAAATGTGTTGACTGCGTAAGTGAATCCTTTGCAAACAGGTTGGGTGAAAATTGCTGGTGGATAAAGCAGATGGCAAGCAGGGAGCCTTATTCTGAGAGTGGATTTTTGCTCTTGTGAAAAGATGAAACAAGAACACATTATTCAACGAATTAACAAAAACAGTTCTGGACTCTTCCGGTTACAGGGCAAGTGTGTTTGAAGGTGAAAACAATGTGGTCTTGATCTCTTTTCCTGGCTTTGCAAAGAACAAGGAAGATGAAATCAGTGATTTCAAAATGAGTCACTGGAAACAAGTGTTTTTCAAAGAACACACCTTGAAGTTTAAACCAGGTGACAATGAGGGAGGAAGAAAAACATGATGGTATTTTAGACCTCGTAAACTTTTCAGCAGTTCAGAGAAGGTTTGTCAATTAAAATATGTACACTAAACCATGGGCTAATGTACCTTCAAGGAATGAGTGATTCTGGGTATCTGTGGATGGCTGTTTTCCTGATAACTGATGGTTAACTTGTAATTGCTGTAACTGATTTTTTTTTTAAATGGAAAACATTCTAAAAATTTTCCCTTGATTAAGGGAGGCGGTGGAATAAACATGGGCTGTAGGGCAGGATAGACCTAGGCTATGTCCAAGTTCTGCAGCTAAAAAATTCTATGACGTTGGCACTTACCCACACTGACATGCAGGTTCTTTATCTGAAAGATGGGACTAATGATAGCTCCTTGAAGGGTTGTGTGGATGACATAAAACAGTGATTGTAAAAATGTCATTATGCTAAGTAGAAATTTCAGACATGGTAAATATTATTGAAGCGACTAGAAAAATATGCACTTTAAAGATATTGACCAACATATATCCTTTTCTAATGCCTCATTGTCAACATTATGAACAGATAAATTCTGCAATGTCTTGTTAAAATAGCTATAGATCCACGAGATGTAAAATGTGAGCTCCAATATGTGTCAACACCACTAGCAACATTAAACTTGTGCTTTTCTGGAAACATCTCTGATGTCAGATTGTTTCTACCCATTTGCCTTTCTCTCATGACAGTTAAGTGAGACATGGTGAAATTCATGACTTCCAGGTCAGCTTTACATGGCCATTTTCATGCAAAATCAATTAGTCAATTAAAGACTGCTCTTTCAGAAGTAAATTTGTGATCCTCCAAAAAGCTTCTCTTGTCTGTGTTGATGCCCTCTTTGACAGGCTGTAAGGTAGTGTTTTCTAAGTTTCTTCCA
This sequence comes from Macaca nemestrina, assembly GCF_043159975.1. Classification (NCBI taxonomy): domain Eukaryota; kingdom Metazoa; phylum Chordata; class Mammalia; order Primates; family Cercopithecidae; genus Macaca; species Macaca nemestrina. Next base: position 95,588,622 of record NC_092136.1, on the reverse strand, counting down.
TGGATCCAAGAGATATTCCCGTGGAAAAGGATTCTGTGATAAAATACTTTTGGGAGTTAGATTGACAGTGCACGATGACAACTTCAAGACTCTGAAATGTCATAAAGCAAGACGAAACATTTAATTTGGAACTAATATTTCTTAAACAATTAGAATACAGTTTTTCTTTAACATAAAACCTGTTAACAGGAAATTCGCTTGCTACAGAACACATTTGAAGTACACTGCTGTGAGAAAATGTTATGTTTCTTAAGAAAATAAAACCAAGAACTTTAAGGCCGTCCTTGGAAGGAGAGGCTCTTGTAGAGAAGGAAGAGACATCATTGTGACCCTAATGTTTTATCACTTTCCAAGGTAGGAAAATGCCATACCATATAGGTATAGGTATACTATAGGGCTTTGCATACTATACATTCCTTGGGGAGCGTTTTGAAAATGTGGGGGCACTTTTGTCTTCTAGCATGATCATACTTGAGCATTTGCTTATGAAAGACCATTATCATCAACTATTTTCCTTTTATTTTTTTCTTTTATCATATAGTTTAATACTTATATTGATTTCTTCATATGTACAGATAGGTTATATTATTTTTGAATTTTAGTATAGCAAAGGCATGATCACAAAATATTCGTTCTAAGGAGGTGCTGTTCGTGTAGCAGGGGTGGGAATTACTCATTTAGGGGTTCTTGCTTATTTTTACTGTCACCTTCACACAGGTATGCAAGTGCCAGGAGGCTCTTATCCTCTTTTAATTTTGTCCCTAGCAAAACGAAACAAAATTTTGCTAACTGCTCAAGGAGAAAAGCAGGAAATAAATATGGAGAGTTGGAAGAAATCACAGTAGGAAGAATCTAAACAGTCTGGCCCACAAGGTGTGACTTGCTGCAGCATCTTACAGAATCTGTCCCAGCCCCTGTGTGCCCCAGATATAAAGAAATGACTTATTTGAGTCTCCAACTTTCTAGTACTTGGCTTATTTCCATGAGTTGATTATTAATTTTTGAATGTATCATCTAAGAAACACTTTCTTAGAAATTGACATCCTCCAAAGCCCAGGTCAGGAACATGAGACAGTCTTACTTTTCCTCCTTGTATTTATTAGAATTGAGTTCAGTGTCTTATGGAAGAAAACCCAAATATGGCAGCTTAAATCAGAACGTTTTGTTGTCTCATGCAAAAACTGGAGATTAGTATCCAGGAGGTGTATGAACAAGTTTTCTCCAGTTTTCTTCTCTGCCATCCCTTGGGGGTGTTGTGTATGGTCCAAGATGCTTGTTGAAACTCCAGTTCTTACCGATATCAGTTAAGAGAAAGAAGAAAAGAAAGGAGAAAATCATGCCTTCTCCCTCTTTAGACACTTTCCAAAGTTGTACACACTACTTCTTTGGCCAGAACTTGGTTGTGAGGTTGCACCTACCTGCAAAGATGACTAGGAAATGTAATCTCCATTCCAGGAACCCATAAGCCCAGCTGAGATTAGTGGGTTCCATAATAGTTGGGATATAATGTCATCCCCAGTTTCCAAAGTAGACTCATTTATTCTGGACTCCATATTTCTAGATTTGCCTCTTCCTTATACAACTGACTTAAGAATTGACTTCAGACACTTCAGGTGTCCCTTTTATAGGTGTAATAGTTATGCAATAACTTATTTTAATACAATAGGAGCATTTATATGATAGAAAATGTTTCTGTACTTTAATGGTGTATGAGATGTATTCTCATGTGAGTACAACTTACTCTTCCTCTGATTTCTCCACCACCGACAGTGAAAACATCTTCAAGATACTCATCTTCCACTTGCAGGTTTTCTTATGAGATGTGAATTAATAATTCTTTTTCCAACTATATTTAGCCTTTTGATGCCAAACCTTGGTATGAAACATCAGAATTAGCCCTGATAAAAATGTACACAATTCAGTCAGCTTCAATTATTCATAAAACATTATAATTTTCCTTTGAGCATTGAACCAGAAATGGGATAATTATGATGTTATATGGCTGAACACATCAAAAAGTAGTGTAAATTTTTCCATTTATGGAAGATGCATCTTTACTATATGTCTGCATGCTCAGAAAAATTGTTGTAGCTTCCCCTTCTGAGCATCAGTGTCACAAGGGGTAGATAAGCAATATTGTCTGGATTGACTTGGATTTGTCAGTGTTCCCTGGCTTCTCAATGTAAACTTTGTGTCCTCAAGTTCTCCAAACTTTAAAGCCACACTTACTCTGAATACTACTACTACTACTACTACTACTACTACTACTACTACTACTATTACTACTATTACTACTACTACTACTACTAATAATAATGTGGGCATCCTTTCCACATGCTCAGAAAGTGTAGTATCTTCTCATAACTCATCCCCACATATTCCTGAGAATCCCCAAGGAACGCTCACGTGCCGCACAAATCTACCCTGGTTGTGGCATCTCCCTTCAGCTACTTATTTTGTCCCAGATGACTTGTCTGTGCCTGGGCACCTCCTGCTGTTTTGTAACCAATTTCTGATGGTTTCTGCTGATTTCCTTGCACTGATTTGTCTCATCGCAGAAACAGGCCCCTCTCTTAATTCCCATAAAGCATTGACTGGGCTGGAATAGTTAACGAAAGTGACCAATGACTTGGGAAATACAAAGAGAAGAAATACAAAGAAAAGAGAAGCTAACGCTTCTCCTGGAGCCCCTAGCTTACCGCCCCCCAGAAGGAAATGCCCTACCCTGACTTTCTCAACAGGCCTTTGGGAGGTCCTTCTTTCTCACAACAGTGACTTTTCTCCTACTCCCTTCTGCCCTGCCCCTCCCCCAGGGCAACAAACAAGCAAAAATACAGCATTCCAGTTCTAGATAGAGCAACTGGGTACATATAATCTGTGTTCTCTTTTAAGATTTTCAAATACATTTTAGATTTGTACACTTTGGCTTCCAAGGAAAAAACGCAATTTAAGTCAAGGAGTGGCTTCACTGAGATGCCAAGCTTTTTTGTTTTTTTCCAATACGGTGCCAGCAAAGTTACTGTCATGGCTCAGTTTTGTCATTTAGTTTTGCCTTGATGCAGTGAACAGGGAACACCCCCACAGACTGCTAAGCTGTGTACCAGGTGTCGGGCCTTTGATGAGGCCCATGGATGTTTCAAGGAGTGTGGGGTATAGGGCAAGTGACTGTTGGCTTCTCCTCTTTTCCCACCACATGTGGGCACACATCTGCTGTGTCCTGGGGGCACTCTCCTTGGGCTCCCATTGCCTTGGTCACATTTCTTAGCTCTTTTCCCCTGGCAAACTTCTTCCACAGTGTGGGGGTGTCTGCTGCTCACCACGCTGGCATCACATCTAAACTCCATCTTTACCACTGCTTCCACATTTCCTCTCTCTCTCTCTCTCTCTCTTTTTTTCCTACTTTCTGTCTTTCTAGCCTCTCACATTTCCTGTTATTTTACTCATGTTTCTTGGATAATGAGATATATAGGTATTGCCATCCAATGAGAGTTTTTCTTCCATTTCATAGCCATGGGATGAGTTAGATCCTCAGCATTTCTGACTCTTTCATTTGATGTTGGCTGTTTTCAGAAATTTCTTCTCTACTGCTGAGAGATTTTTGCTTTGTTTTGTTCAAATATATCAGCCATTTTTGAACCTGGAGCTGTTCCAGAAGTCTAATGGATTCAGAGGGCTCCACTTAGGCAGAGATTTTCTGTTTATCTATTATTATAATGGTGCTTGGTATTCAACATGTTCTGCGTATCAGAATGTACAGACCTGAATTAGAGGTGATGTTTTCCAGGAAGGTCCAATTCAATCATGGGAAAGAGTATGTCTTTGGGTTGTTAATTCTCCAGAAGAATGCATTTCTGTTCCTCCATTATAAATTGGGCGAGGGTGGGTTCTGAATTGGTTTAAAGTGATTTAGGGTTTAAAGTTGCTGTGAAGAAAATATAAAATGGTTATGAAACATTCTGGATATAAAAGGTGGAAACAATGAGGATTGGGAAAAGCTGGAATTAGTTGGGAATTTTTTACTGTAAATAACAAAACTCCGAGTAAAATTGACTGAAGGAAATAGGAGATTATTTGGTTCATGCAACTAGAAAGAAGTGGGTGCAGCTGGCCTCACAGTCAGCTGGGTACCAGGATTCTCTCTGCATCTCTCCTGTCTCTGCTCCCCGTTGCCTGATGGTGCCCTTTTCTTCTGTGGCAGATAGATTTTCTCTATGCAACATGGCCAAGGTAGCTTGTGTGACTTATTCCATTGTTCCAGACCCTTGGCTTAATAAAAATCTTCCCAGCTCAGTGATTATGGAGGAATAAGCAGTGAACCTTTCTCTTCCTGCTTCAAACCATACAAATCACAGCGAAAGATTCTGTTGGCACAACTAAGGTCCTGAGTCTGTCACATGGCTATATCCAGGTTACACCTGCCCTGGCTCTGATCACTGGCCCAGCCCTATGGCAGGTGGTCTGTGTATATGCATGCATGTGTAGGGGGTAGGCTCGGGTGGGTGGGTCACTATAATTGGTAGTTTCCACAGAATTGCCTTCTCTTTTGAGGGGGTAGAAGCAGTTACCTAGAAAAGGAAAAAGGGATTTTAGGCAGACCAAACATCTACATTAACTGCAAGGATGAAGAAAGTAAGGATGAAGAAAGTAACTAAATTGTTCAACTTTGGGAAGAATGTAAATAGAAAGTAGAATAATGATACAAAAATACAGGAGGAAAAAGAGCAAATTTGTGGGGAGGATATGAAATAAAAATGATTATCCCAATGATAAAATACTTCAGGATTATCCCAAATATGTGAAGTTTTTAGGCATTGTAGAATGTAGTTAATATTAAGATGTACCATTAAAAGTAGGATGAGCCTGGCACAGTGGTCCACACTTGTAGTCCCAGCTACTCAGGAGGCTGAAGCAGAAGGATTCCTTGAGCCCAGGAATTTGAGATTATAGTGAGCAAGCTATGATTGTACCACTGCACTCCAGCCTGAGTGACAAAGTGAGACCCTGTCTTTAAAAATAAAATTAGGATAAACTAAAGTAAAAATGATTTGTGGACTGAAGTAATGTGTATTGATAGAAACATAAATTGTCTCAAGTACCTGGTTTAAATTTTATTTACTTATTGGCTTAGAATGACATTGGGTGGATTTCCTGGAAGACTCAACCTTCGATGTGGGCTTTCAGTGGATTTTTAGTATAAGGATATTCCATGAGAAAGAGAAAACAGAGGTGGGAGTTTGATCTGAGATATGGCTTCAAAGCTTTAAAAGCTGGCAAGCATGATGGTGAACTCAACCAGAATGACTATCTGTGATCCCACATAGCCAACCACAGGCAGCCTGAGCACCAGAGGAAATTTCCAGAGAAGACACAAAACAGCCTCATTTAGACTGAGGCTTATGCTAATGTCAGGAATTATACAAGCCGCACAATACAGGGAAGTGTGGCCTACGTTTGGCACTGTGAGGTCCAAAAGTTCATGGATTATTCTTTCCTGAGGAAATAAACAGTTGGAAATCAAATGAGGTAAAAGGAAAGTTACTCGGTGAGAGCAAAGCTTAATTTCTTTAGGGTTCCTCGTTAAGTAAATCCATATATATAACCTCTGGAGATGGTAAGACTGTTACAAATATCCACTCCATCCCACCCTCTCTCCTGATATAAGATGCTGACATCAGTTCTTGTCCTGAATCAGGATCTTGACCTACCTTCATAACACAGTAAAACAACACCACCCGTCTATGCTGATGAATTAGTGTACTAAAATGGAAACAGATTGGGCTCCAAATCCTAGCATTACCACTTGGACATGACACAGTCATTTAAATGCCCAAGGCTCAGTTCCCATTTGGAGAATGGGGAAATCTAGGACAAGAACCTAGATCTTCTACTGTTAATCCAGTGCACTTTCCCCTAAATAACAACGTTTTTCTCTCAACATGACAGTTGTGCAAACTGAGTGAAGCATACACAAAAGTGCTGCATAAAGTATAGACAGAAAGGGGACTGGCATTTATTGAGCAGCTACTATAGTGCAGACATTTGAGGTGCAAGAATGACTAAGACATGGTTTGCCCCTGAAGGTTATGCTAGATAGACTGACACCCTTCCCCACTGTCAAATGTCCACATCCTAATCCCCCAAATCTGTGAATATGTTAATTTACATGCAAAAGGAACTTTGTAGATGTGGTTAAGTTAGGATTTTGAGATTGGAAAATTATCTTGGATTAAATCTGGGCAGGTTCAGTGTCATCACAAGGGCCCATATGAGAGAAAGAGGGAGTGAGGAGAAGCAGAGGCACAGAGAAGGAGGTGTGACAATGGATGCAGAGGTCAGAGTGGAGTGGGAAAGAGGCCAAGAGCCAAGCAATATAGGCCAAGAGACAAGCAATGTAGCCAACCTCAAATGCCTGCATTACAGTACCTGCTCTATAGAAGCTAGAAAATGCAAGGAAATGGATTTTCTTCTAGAGTCTCCAGAAAGAATGCAAACTTGCCAATACCTTGATCTTAGCCATTAGACCCATTTTGGACTTCTATCCCCACACCCCCAAATAGTAAGATGAATTTTTGTTGTTTTAAGCCAAGAAGTTTGTGGTAATTTGTAACAGCAGCAATGGGAAGCTCGTAAGAGGGGTTTGCAATGTATGGGATGAAGGGATCCATAAACAGGGAATCTCAATTTAGTATCGTAGATGCTAGGACAGGGGTGTGCACAGGGTGCTATGGGAGAATAGGGGCAGTGCTCCTCACCCAGCCTGTGTGTGTGTTAGAGTTCAAGGAAGGCTTTCAGACTTAGATGAGCTTGGTCGTGGAGATATTTTTCTCTTGCCTGTGCCTTCAGTATCTCCTTCTCCATTGTTTTTTCCTATCGGCCTATCAATAGGATCCCAAATATATAATCTTCCATTATAAAAACTCTTTCTCTATCTTGGCTCTTCTTTTAGCTGTCTCTGTAAGGAGCTATGAGTAAGGAGGGTGGGGAGGTGGTCAGGCCTTACATGCTGTGATAATGTGCTTGGTTTCTTTAGGTAAGCAATGGGGAGCCATGGAGGAGTTTTTAGTAAGGAGCAGATATTTAGTTTTAGAAATATCACTCTGACAGCATGTGGAGGAGGATTTGAAAGGAATACTGAGTCTGGGAAGCCTGTTGGAAGCATTCCTCACCTGTAAAAGGGGCATGATAAATATTGCTGTCTCTCAGGATTGTGTGAATTAAATAGAAACTGGAAGAAATACCTTCAAAGACTATACGTACAGGACTGTACAAACAAGGGTTCTTTTGTTTTACCAAGAAATGCTTTGTTACTTCTCAGGAAATATCATATATTTCTATTCATTCTCTTGTGTAGAATCATAGAATATTTGAGCTGGGAAGTATGTGAGCTGGAAAGAATCTGAGAGCTCTTAGATGATGCAATCATTTTATTTACACATTGGAACTTGGAAGCTAAATGAATTTAAAGCAAGCTGCCAAGAGCATAGAGAAGAGTCAGTGATAGGGTGGGAGCTGGAACTTAGAACTCCTGACATCTAGACTAGGACTTTTCTCAGTACACCAAGGCTTCTCAAGCTGTTTTTCTCATCCCATGAGATGATCCTGGAGTGGAAGGAGAATCTATTATCAAAGAATTTTGAGATAATAGGAAAAGAGAATGAGAAAATCTCAGAAAATGCAAATGGTTGCATCTTTTACTTCACCATGTATATTAATATCTTAAAGTTTCTAGGAACACCTGTCCTAAAGAAACTTGTTTAACTTACATTTCTCAAACTTAGTTGACTATAGAAGGCAGCTTTTTGTTTTCGTTTTCACATAAGGCCTATCAGGAGTTGCATGTGTCACTCTTTAGCAAACCCCTTCCTTCCCTCTCTGCATAATTTCTTTCCATTTCTCCCTTTCATTGTCTTTCCTTCTTTTTCATTGTTTGTTCACAAAATTCCCAGCAGGGGTTGAGGCAGCTTATATAATTTGTTTTTCAAAAGATCTAAGTGAGGGGGATGAGCATGCATGTACAGTGTTTACCACTCTCATTTAATTAATGTGAATGCTGGCTTTCGTTTTATTTAAGAAAAATCAGTGTTTACTATTTTCTCTCCTTCCTCTCTATGCACTCTGCAGGATTCTCTACATTGATCACTTAGCTGGAGAGACACTGACTGCAGTTAGAAGTTAGCATGCTTTAACTCAATCTGATAAATAGGATACATTTTTTGTGGGGGAATGTTTCCTAATTATATATATGTTAACAAGTTAAGTAAATATAATAATAAGGCATACCTTTTTGCCTTATTGCTTAATTATACCATTTATACAATACTTCCACATTTTTTTCATGCTCCTAGTGCCAATCTCCCAAAATCAGCAGAATAGCTACTTTATATGCTCATGTTACAAATGGGGGTCTGTGGCTCAGAAGGATTAGTGACTAGTGCTAGTGACCAGAGTATGGCATGACGGAGAGATGATGGGTCTTGTCCGTAGTGATCTAATGGTATTAATTTGAAAACCTACAAAATGGTTCATAAAAGAGTTTTAAAATTTAACTTCCTAAAGAATTGGCTCACATAATTGTGGAGGCTGGGAAATCCAAAATCTTCAGGGTAGGCCAGCCAGCTGGTGACCAAGGGAAGAGTTGATGTTGCAGCTCAAGTCCGAAGGCTGTTTGGGGCAGAATTCCCTCTTCCTTTGGGGATCTCTGTCTGTTTATTCTTAAGGCCATCAACTGATTGGATGAGGCCCACTCACATTATGGAAGGTAATCTGCCTTACTCAAAGTTTACTGATTTAAATGTGTAATTGCCTTAAATCTCATCTAAAAGTAGCCTAACAAAAATCATTTAGACTTGTGTTTGACCAAATGTCTGAGTACAATGGCCTAGGCAAGTTGACACGTAAAATTAACCATCACGTCAAATAACTGATGTTCATGAGTGACACACTCCCTCAAACTAGACCGAGTGAGTGTCATGTCTCCTGACGGCCAAAGTCCTCTTTGCTGTTTCCCAATAAAGAACCAAGAATGGTGAGGAAATAATGCCGACAGTGAACAAGGTAGAGAGAGGCTTATTCTAAAAGCTTGAGTCAGAGTGGTCTAGAATGAGATATATTATTTTAAGGAGCCAGATATTTTCTAGTAAGGTTGATGGTTACTACCCAGCTTCAAAAACTATCAGAGCTGGGGTGGACTCTATAGTTTTCTAGTTCTGCCCCTTCAACGGAAAGATGAAGTGAAGGGAGTGAGGCCCAAGCCAAAGGCCTTCTTTAAAGATCGACTGAGGGAAGTCAAGTCCTCTGAGTCCTTGTCCAATGCCCCTGATTTTAAAATACTGAATTCTATGGGACTCTTCAATGACATTCTGGGGCTGGCCATTCACTGGTGATATATCGCAGTCAGGCAGATCTTAATGGAAGGGGAGTCATTAGAGGATTTGGCTAATTGAGTATTTGAATTAACAACGTCTTCACTTGGAAAACTAATGAGAAACAAGGGGTGTTGGAAAAGGGTCTGGCTGAGCTTTATTTTGGGTACAGACTAAAATAAGGTTTTCCCTAAATGACTATTTTTTTTTTACCCGAATCACTGTTCACATGGCAATCTGAAAGTCTCTAAATATTAGCTAAACTACGATGTTAATAGTTGAGAAATTAGGAAAAGTGTGATAAAAGCCTATATATAATTTTTAGGGCTGAGAAAATTATTTAAAAACCACTATAAACAAATGTTTTTGAGTCTGTATCTAAGATTACTGAGTTATTCAACTCTATTTCATGCCACATAGCGACACTGGTCTTTTTTTCCCTATATATTTATTGATCATTTATGTTTCTTTCATATGAATTTCTTACTCATGACTTTAAAAAAAAAACTGAGAAGTAAAATTGCGTATTTTTATGGTGTACAATATGATATGTGTGTGTGGGTGTGTATGTATATTTATATTTGTATGTATATTTATATAGACACACCCATGCATGCATTGTGGAAGGATTAAATCAGCTATTTATCACATGCATGATACTTCCCATACTTGTCTTTTTTTGTGTGGTGAGAGCACTTAAACTCTACTGTACTAGCAATTTTCAAGTATACTGTATATTGCTGTTAACTACAGTCATCATGATGTACAATATGTCTCTTGAACTTATTCCCCCAACTGAAATTTTGTGTTCTTTGACCAGCATCTCCCCAGTCCCCCACCTTATGGCCTCTGGTAACCACAATTTTCTCTCTGTTTCCATGAGAGTGACTTTTCAAGATTCCACATAAAAGTGAGATCATGCAGTATTTTTGTCTTTTTATGCCTGTTTTATTTCATTTTTTTAATGTCCACCAGGTTCATCCATGTTGTTACAAATGACAGAATTTCTTTCTTTTTTAAGGTTGACTATTATTCCTTGTGTACATATACCACATTTTCTTTATCTGTTCATCTGTTGATGGACACTTATGTTGATTCCATATCTTGGCTATTGTGAATAGTGCTATGATAAACATGGGAGTGCTGATAGTACTTCAAGACATTGATTTCATATCCTTTGAATATATACCCAGAAGTGGGATTGCTGGATCATATGGTAGTTCTATTTTTAATTTTTTGAGGAATCTCCATATCATTTTCCATAATAGTTGTACTAATTTACATTCTCACCAACAGTGTAAAAGCGGTTCCTTTTCTCTACATCCTCACCAACGCTTGTTATCTTTTGTCTTTTTGACAACAGCCATTATAACAGGTGTGAAATAACATACCTTTGTGGTTTTAATCTTCATTTCCCTGATGATTAGTGATGTTGAATTTATTTTCACATACCTGTTGGCCCTTTGCGTGTCTTCTTTTGAGAAATATCTATTCAGGTCCTTTGCCCATTTTTAATTGGGTTGTTTTTTTACCATTGAGTTGTAAGATATATTCTTATATATTTTGAATATTAACCCCTTATCAGATGTATGGTTTGCCAATATGCTTTTCTATTTTGTTGGTTGTATCTTCACTGTGTTGAGCAGAAGCTTTTTAGTTTGATGCAGTCTACTTTGTCTAATTTTGCTTTTGTTGCCTGGGCTTTTGGGGTGAAATCCAAAAAAATCATCGCCCAGACCAAGATCATGGAGCTTCTTCTCTGTTCCCTTCTAGCAGTTGTACAGCTTCAGGTCTCACATTTAAGTCTTTCATTCATTTTCAGTTGATTTTTGCACATAGTGTGAGTTAAGAGTCTAATTTGATTCCTCTGCATGTGGATATCCACGTTTCTCTGCACCATTTATTGAAGAGACTGTCCTTTCCCTATGGTGTGTTTTTGTCGTCTTTGTTGAAAATATTCAATTTCTTGAGCACTAAACTCTCTCCTCTCTCGAGATCTCTGTAAACTCTTCCTTCCTTACCTAGAATCCACTCTGGCTCCTTCTCATTCTCTAGGACTTGGGTTAAATGCCATCTCCATCCTATCTAAATTAGACCCCAAGTTGTTATTTTCTTTCACACCACCTGTTTTGTTTCCTTCGTGGATCTTATCACAGTTTGTAATTATATGTCTGATCACAGTTTGTAATTATATGTCTGTTGGTTGTCTGTCCCCTTGCACCCGAGAGTAAGTTCCCTGAGAACAGGAACTTCATTAGGCAGGGAAAAAAAGATGACACAGAATCAAAGGACACTTTGAGCAAGGCTTAATCTTTGGGGAAGTTACACTGGCCGGGGCAAGATATAGAAACACCCACAGGGGATGATTCAGTACCTTAGAACTAGTAAGAGTGGGGCGATTGCCACCCTAGGTCTCTAGGGGTAACATAAGGCAGCAGTCACTGGATCTAGAGGGAGAAATTCATGTGCAGAGGAGCATCCCGAGCAGAGCAGCCCCTTTTGAGAGATGTGTCATGGTTGGCTAGCAGAGTTGGCTGTAGAGTCAGTCAACCAAGCTGACTCCACAGAGAGAGGGCCGGGTTCACAGATACCCTGACTTCATTTTCCTTTCTCCTTCCTAATTTCTACTGGGAACCTGAGGGCAAGGAAACCCACTGATGTCATCTGGCAGAGAGGAGGTTGAGAAAGGTGGAGAGTGGACATGAGAGACGTCTAGTACAAGAATCATACCTGCTTAATTCACCTTTACCCGCAGTGTTGAGCACAGGGCACTGTTTATCATTCTTTATCTGCATTTATTCATAAATGCTAACAGATGAATAATAAATAAAACAAATTTGTTTACTAGTGTCTGTTTTATTACACGTTCCTTCTCCAATTCTCATTATTTTTCAGAAGATGCTGCTCCTATTGGCCTAATTCAAGTTAATTTGAGCACTTTTAAGTAGATGGGCCTTCAAGGTTTGTCTTTGTTTGAGGAAGGAGAATTTAATGGAATAGAAAGCAGCAACCACACATTAGGGAGCCCAGTCAGAGGCTGCCAAAGCTAGAAATATTCTTTGAGGCTGCCAAGGCTAGAAATATCCTCGCCCTTTAGAGAACAACAACTGGCTTTTAAATATTCTGGTATTATACTAGGAAACGAACACACGACTGGATATGGAGTCAGGATGTACACGCTTTGCATGGGAAGGAGGAAAGAGAATGACTGTTATTACTTTTTGCTCACATTCCCTTTCCTCTGTCCCAATGACAAGGAGATGATGCAAACTGAAGCAGCTACTTGGGACCCAGATATGCACCCTTGTGTTCAGGACGGCAGACTGCTTACCTTTGGACTGTCCCATGACAGAAATAAACTTTTGACTTATTTAGGCCATTATTTTGTCTCTTTGTAACAGCAGCTCAGTCTACATCCTAACTAAAGTAGAGGGATTCCAGAGGATTAAGATAGTCAGACTCCCAGCAGGGTCTGTTTTCAGTGAGTTTGAAAGTCTTTCAAAGAGGAATTCAAAATAGGAGAGAGAGTGAAATAGAAGTGATATCACTGGGCGTTTTAGTGTGAAGTTCAAAGGATGCCAATTACCATTGCTTTGTGGTCTAAAATGGACAAGAAGGAAGTGATTCATAGTGAAGGTGGCATGTGGATACTCCATTAGATGGCATTGGCACCCAGATATCATTAGAGCAGTTGGGGGTATAATGTTGGTGTCAGAAGTCAGGTGGCAGGTAGGAAAAGGGGTAGATGTTGGCATATCTGGAGATAGTTTATTTTGAGTAGGAGGACATGGTTTGAATGAATGTTCATTGAGCATATTCTGAGTCAAAAAATTACTGTATTGTTACCTAGTTTCTTACTCCATTGTACCCGAGTGGTGACCCCAGAAAATTCCTGTCACTTTGCCTACTTATGATAGAAGAGGTTTAGGCCGAATGAAAATCATCGTGCTTTGGTTAGAGAAGGCTGAACTCATTTGTTGATGAGAGAGGAGGAAGCTTGGTTGCCCAGAGAGGCCTGGCTGGTTGGTGTGGAGGAGCAGAGTGTGTGTCACTAGGAACTTAATTTGCTCATTGCCTCAGACTTGACTGGTTCTCTCTGGGGCTTAATCAAGATAACAGAACTCACAGGAGATGAATAAGTAAATCAGAATTTGAATTATTCATTTGTAAAGTAGCTATTCCTTTTCAGTGTCTGAATTTTGTACAATTATCATTCATGCCTCCTGTTTCAGTTATTAAAGTACATAGGAAACTGAGTTGCTGTATTTCTATGATTTTAAAATTTTACTGATAATTAGATTACACTATGGGTTAATTGCTACTTTTTGGAAAACAAAATTAATACCACATTAAATGTGCTCTTTGGAAGATGCTTACAAATGTTATAAATGTAAAAATGTGAAAATATATACATCACTTTCTAGAAATGACGAAATGCTATAATAATACAGTTGTTCTATCATGAACAGAGGTTCAGAAGAACTCAGGCACACTATTCAGTCTGTGGCCACCAGACTAAAGGACCTTGGGAGGCATTTGGAAAAAGGAGTGCAAGGCTTGACTTCCTGGGAAGGCAAGTGAGCTCCACTGGAGAGAGGTAAGATGTATGATATGGACAAAGCATACTCAATTTAAAATAATTTGAATTTCATTTTAGTAACATAGGACATATAATTTCATTTTAGTTTCAAATTAACATAAAGAAGAATGAAATTTTAATGTTTAAATAAGTAGAATATTCTTCCTTTTTTTTTTTTTTTTTTTGAGACGGAGTCTCGCTCTGTCGCCCAGGCTGGAGTGCAGTGGCGCGATCTCCACTCACTGCAAGCTCCGCCTCCCAGGTTCACGCCATTCTCCTGCCTCAGCCTCCCATGTAGCTGGGACTACAGGTGCCCGCCACCGTGCCTGGCTAATTTTTGTATTTTTAGTAGAGACGGGGTTTCACCGTGTTAGCCAGGATGGTCTCGATCTCCTCACCTCATGATCCGCCCATCTCGGCCTCCCAAAGTGCTGGGATCACAGGCGTGAAGAATATTCTTTAATTCAATAAATATTTTCTTGCATACCTGTCTCATGCCAGGCACCATGCTAGATGCTGGGGACACCATGATGAACTAGACAATCTCTTCCTGTATGGTGAGAGCTCAGTGATAAAAGTTGAGATACCCTAGGGCAGGCCCTGAGGCAGCTCAATGAACAGTGATGCCACGTCATCAGCGAATATTCTAGTGGCAACATTAAGTTCCTCTACTTGGGACAATGCTAAACCAACATTGACAAATTTTTGCTTTCTGACCTCTGCCTAGGCTCCATGTGCATCGACTTCTTTTGTCTACACATTCATTCTGTTTTAAAAATAAATTAATTGTGATAATTGATTAGGTTTCAGTGTTGTTTTTTTTTTCATAAATGCAGTCATTCGTTTTTCTGTCTCTGATCTTCTGTTTCTAGAACATAATGTTTCATAAAGTGTTTTTTTGGAGATAACAGATCATATCCATTCAGAACTGATTTACTAGTTCGACCTTCAAAGAGAAGACTTATTCCCAAGCTCTGATGGGCATCTCAATGTAATCGCAGCTTCAATGGTAGAATATGTCACTCGCTATCAACAACATTTATTAAACACTTACAATGTGGCCAGCACTGAGCAAGACATGCAGGGTACAAAGATCAAGAGAACATGTTTTTGATCTCAAATAGCTTAAGACTGAGTGTACATGCATAAAATGGTAACTAGTCCAATGAGCCAGCTTATGCCAAACCAGGGCCACTGACAGGAGTTCTGTGGATGAGAATCATGTTGGCGGCCAAGATTTTGGCAAAGATAGGCTCTTGTTTTTCCTCATTTAACTTCTTAATATTACTCCCATTACCTACAAGTTAATAGTCTATCTGGTCTTACCCTACTGCTATATGAATAATTCTTTTAGTGTGGCTTAAATTTAAGTTTTACCCAAATTGGCTCTCAGTGAAGTAAAAAAGTATCTTTTGAAGACGCTGTGCTAAGCACAACTTGAGAATACTGAAATGTAAGACATCTCTTATATCCTCTGAGCGGCTTTCAGTCTGATTAAGGAGATAAAAGTCCTAAAGTTAAGATATAAAATCACATAAAAATCTACAGTTAAATACTAAATTGTACAATGCAATTAGGGAAACTGCCGACCTTGTTATTGGAAAATTTTAATTTAGCTGTCAAAAACAAAATATTTCTATTCCAATGGAGTAAAAGACAGTTTACAAGTCCAATATGGCTCTGTACAAAGTGAACTTGGACAAGGAAGGGGTTGGTGTGGCCATTTTTGGTGATAAATTATGGCAGCTGAGGAATAGAAAGCAGCCGTGTCAGGACTCAGGTTATGCTGGGGAGGGGGTTGCTCTCCTGATGTTCAAACAACCTAGACCTCTAAAGTGGGGGAGTGCCCTGCAAAGGCCGTATCATGTGAGTCCCCCATGTCATGTACTTAGAGCTCAGCGCTGCTCTCGACTTAGGTCAGTCAAGGTGGAGGGAGAACTGAAACCAAAGAAAGTGGAATAAAGAGTACCATTTATTGAGCATATACTACATTCCAAATATAGTATATAATAGTTATTTTATGTGTATGTTATCTTATTTTCATAAACGTTTTATGTGATACATGTTGTCATTCCCCTTTTACAGGGAAGAAAAGTGAAGCTCATGGAGTCTAAGTGACTTGTCTCAGGTCAAATGCCTAGGCACTAGCATAGCTGGGATTCAAACTCATATCTTTGTCTCCTAAGCCTGTACTTTTCCTACACCTTACTCAAGGGGACGCTGAGGGGACAAGCGTCTCTCCAGCAGCAACATCTCATAGGCCATGCCTGCTCTGTAGGGCAGTAGCCCTGACTTCTGCAGCGCAGAAAGGAGAAGGAAGAAAAACATATTTCAGATTGCTTCCCTACTTCCCTACAGTCCCGCTCATTTTTTTTTTAAACTATAGGTTTCTGCCAACAGAGAATACCTCCCATATCACCCATATGCACCCTATTTAAAATTGGAAAGTATTATTTAACTCCAGTGCAGCCAGTGAAGCAGCAGAATACAACATCCCCTTGTACGTTGCAGGCATACAATAAACACTGAGCAGAAAAAAAAAAAAAAAAAAAAAAAAAATCTCAACATACCCAGAAGATGAAACAGCTGGTGTTCATCAGGGCATTCCAGTGGAAAATTCATGAAACTGCAAAAAAAAATTCTGTTTAATTCTCACTGTCACCTCTTGCCCTTTGGCAGTAACTCTTGAAGAATAATGACATGAAAGATATATTCAGTTTAGAGTTTTCCTCACTCTTTACCAACACTCCCCAAATTAAGAGTTTTCCTGCCCTCCTTCTTCCATCTGATACAGGGCAGAAGCAGAACAGTGTGGTAAAATAAAGCACTGATGATAGAGTTAGGAAGGTCAGGATTCTACCTGTAGCTTGCTGGTAATAATTATATAATTTTGGGCAAGTAACTTTTGATTCTCTGGTCTCCATTATATCACCAATGAGAGTATTGTTCTGTTGGGACCAGTATTCACTTTTACACTGCTGGTGGGAATGTAAATTAGTTTAGCCACTGTGGAAAGCAGTCTGGAGAGTTCTCAAAGAACTTAAAATAGAACTACCATCTGACCCAGCAATTCCAATACTGGGTATATACCCAAAGGAATATAAATCATTCTACTATAAAGACACATGCAGACATATGTTTGTCCCAGAACTATTTGCAATAGCAAAGACATGAAATCAACCTAGAGGCCCATCAATGGTGGACTAGATAAAGAAAATGTGGTACATGGAATATGTTCAGCCATAAAAAAGAACATGATCATATCCTTTGCAGTAATGTGGATGGAGCTGGAGGCCATTATCCAAAACAAATTAACGCAGGGACAGAAAACCAAATACCACATGTTCTCACTTATTAGTGGGATCTAAACACTGAGTACACATGGACACAAGGGAACAGTAGACACCGGGCCCTGCTTAAGGGTGGAGGGTGGGAGGAAGGTGAGGATTGAAAAGCTGCCTATCAGGTATTATGCTGATTACCTAGGTGACAAAATTATATGTACACCCAACAGAGACACTTAATTTACCCACATTAAAAACCTTCACATGTACCTCTTGAAACTAACATAAAAGCTGGAAAGAAAAAAAATGAAAAAATAGTAATAATATTAAATCTTCTAGTTAATGAACACAAAATGTCTTTTCCTTTATTTAAGTCAACTTTGATTTCTTACAGCAACGTTGTAGTATTTTACCTCTTTGGTTACATCTATGGCCGATTAATTTATGATAAGGATGCCAGGAGCATCTGATGGAGGAAGAATGATCTTTTTAACAAATAATACTGAGATAACTTTATATCTACAGGCAAAAAGTAATATTGAACCTCTACCTCATGGCACAAATCAACTTAAAATGAATTGATGATGTAAATGTGAAAAGTAAAAGTATAAAATTCATTAGCAAGAACACAAATCTTTATGACTTTGGGTTTGGCAACGGATTCTATGATATGACACTAAAAACACTGAAAGAAAAAAAGTAGCTGAATTGGAACTCATCAAAATTAAAAAGGTGTGAATCAAAGAATATTAACCAGAAGATAAGAATATGACCTAGGGAATGGAAAAATGTTTGCAAATAATCTATCTGATAAGTACTTAACATCCAAGATATATAAAGAACTTTTACAACTCAACCACAAAAAGATAACACAATTTTAAAATGGACAAAGGATATGAATAGACATTCATAAAAAAGTTATACAAATGAGTAACAAAAACCTGAAAAGATGCTCAACGTTATGGAAAATGCAAATCAAAACTGCAATGACTTACCACTTTATAACCACTTGGATAGCTATTAAAAAAATGAAAAATGGGCCAGGCTCGGTGGCTCATGCTTGTAAGCCCAGCACTTTTGGAGGCCGAGGCAGGCGGATCACCAGGTCAAGAGTTCAAGACCAGCCTGGCCAATATGGTGAAACCTGGTCTCTACTAAAAATACAAAAATTAGCTGGGCATGGTGGCACCTGCCTGTAGCCCCAGCCACCCAGGAGGCTGAGGCAGAAGAATTGCTTGAACACGGGAGGTAGAGGTTGCAGTGAGCCAAGATTATGCCACTGTACTCCAGCCTGGGTGACAGAGCTAGACTCCATCTAAAAAAAAAAAAAAAAAAGAAGAAGAAGAAAAGAAAAAGAAAAATGAAAAGTAACAAATGTTGAGGAGGATGTGAGGAAATTGGAATCCACATACATCGCTAATGGAAATGTAATATGATTCAGCAACTGTGAAAACCAGTTCCATATAGAATTATTATATGACCCAACAATTCACTCCTAGGCATATACTCACTAGAATTGAAATCATATACTCAAAAAATTACCTGTACATAGCAGCACTATTCACAATAGCAAAAGGTAAAAGCAACTCTAATGCCCATCAATGGATGAATAGATAAAAAATGGATAAATGCATATTGTGGGGTATCAATATGATGAAAAGTTATTCAGCCACAAAAAGAATAATGTACCACAATAAGAATGCACCTCAAAAATATGCTAAGTGAAACAAGCCTGACATAAAAGGTTACATATTGTATGATGCTACTCACATGAATTATCCAGAATAAATACATACATAGAAATAGATAGACTGGCAGGTGCCAAGGGTTGCAGGATAGGGGATGGGGGAGAAACAGCTTAATGTATATAGGGCTTCATTTTGGGGTGACAAAAATGTTTTGAAAGACAACAGAGGTAGTGTTTGTACAACATTGTGGATGTACTAAATACCACTGAATTTTCTTTTTAAAGTTATAAATTTTATATTATATAAATTTTACTTTGAAACAGGTAAGAAATAAACAGGTCTTCACTTATGTAGTTTTTTAATTACTGGAAATATATTTTGATATAATTATATCTTCTTTAAAATCCTTGTAACATAGAATTTAATGGTTACAACTCTTAAATTGAAAGTTAACACTCTCCTGTAGATCTGAAAGGATCCTGGGGTATATCAGGAACATGTTGATTCTTTGACATGTATATACCTGCTCATCCTGTACATCTACTATTTATAATACCTATTTCAGTCTTGAAGCCTGCAACTTTTCAGTTGTATCACCCCCAGATTTCTGACCTCAGGTCTCTTTTGTTTCTCCATTTTTCTTTTTCCTTTAGGATTGTGTTTATTTTTCTTTTTCTGTGGAAAGCTGTAGTCTGTATAATCTCTGGGGGAAAAAAAACCTCTGATGGTGAGCTACCAAAATGTTCAGGGTGGCAAAGACTGAGTGTAAAAAAGGAATTGGAGCTGGAAAGACCATGGAAGAGTGTCTAATACTTGACATTGTAGAAGACCACAGCTCATGTGGTCCTGAGTGCATATAAGGCTCTACTAAGCACCATCTACTCTGATTTATTTAGTCTTAGTTTATTTTTATTTAATCGTATAGTAAACTTCCAACATGACTGAAAAATTCAATAGATAGATTCTACTATGCCACCAAAAATTGGACTATTCTCAGCTTGGGAACAGTCTGTCCAAAGAGTAGCTAGCTTGGTCACACACTCTCTTTATTCCCTCTCTTTGGCCTGTTGGTGTGATTAAACTGTAAAGTCATTTTTCTCTGTGAAGGTTTCAATGACCACACCAATTGACCTCCAGCAGTGTGCAATGTTTAGAAATGTTTTCCTCAAGTCGTTTCCATTTTCTCGTTAAGTGCAATAAACTTGCCCAGAAAATGCTTCCATCAAACCCTAACTTTTATTCTCTGGGGCTTCAGGGTAGCACATGGTGTTGCTTATGACATCATAGTCACCATGGCAACTCCTCAGTTAGACTTCTCATGGTCAAAAGAAAAATAAATGCAAAAGAAGTTCTGTTCAATCTTAATAGCCTTGGTTATTTATTATTGAGAAAGGAAGGAGTGGGAAGGACTGAACTGTATTACTTGAGGATAACCACAGTAGTTTCAAGCCAAACTTTTGAGAGTCTCAATCAGTAATCTCCATTCTTTTAATTTCTTCTTAATAAAAACTGAACCTTTTGAGGCTTACTTGGACAGGTATTGAGAAGTGAGAAGAAACTTGACTGAGCATGTGAAAGAGGGCCCAGCTAATAAGATTAATACACCTGCCATAATAAACAGGTTTCGGACTAACTGTGTGATCTTCAGCCAGTCAGTCAAATTCTCTGTGCCAATTACCTCAGGTGCTCAAAGGAAGAAAATACTTGTTCTGGCACTTTTAGATGGCATATTGTGAAGATAAAATACCAGATTTTTGTATATTTGAGGCTATGGATATTTTTGGAGCCAACTGGCAAGAATTATAGTTATCTTTGATAATCAATTGTATAACACATTTCAATTATGGTGGCTACCACACCCATAATCTTTTCTAAGAAAATATGCCTCCTGCTAAAAGATGGATCTAGACAGCCGTATTTACTGCTATGTGACTCTGCCCCCTGCTATTGACTCGAGGTAAACACCTAAAAAATCCATAATATGTCCTGGTATGAAGAGAAGAGGTGAATAAACCAGATTCTCTCTATTTGGAATTTGCACTAGAAAATTGTTACAAGCAGAATACAAAACTGAGAGTTTAGATAGAAAGTAGTAATGAAGAAGGATCAGGGCCATGGTGGATGCTGTGCAGTTGTAAGGAAAATAAAGAGAAGTTATCAGGATAGATAATGGCTGAGTAGATATTTTAAAACAGCAGATACTACAAATTCAGTAAAACTAGAGAGAGAGGATAAAAACAATAAGTCAGTTAGTAGCGAGAGAAAGACAGTGATTGCTCCAGGGAGGAGTAGAACCAAGATAAATTACTTATTCAGCAAACATTTATTGAGCACCTATTGTACAATGCAGGGTGTTAGAGATTTAATAGCAAGACACACATGGAGCCAAAAACTGAACAGATTATTAATTTTTAAAATGTTTTAAGTACTCTGATGGAAAATATATGGTGTACTGCAGGAGTACACAACAGGTACCACTAATTTCATCTGAACATTTCAAGAAAGACTTCCCCTTGGAACTGGTCATTCAAGCTCAGGCCTAATTAACAAGTAGGAGTAATTCTGGTAAAAATAGTGTTTCAAGCTGTTGTAAAGAAAACATGGAAAGACTTGGTAATTAGATGTCAGCAGCTTGCCAACACTAGGATACATGTAATTCTGCAATTAATTCCATTCTTTTAAGATATTCTAAGCAAATCTATCTTTCTTCTGGCCTATATGGTCTAACTAAAGTAAATGCCTCGAGATTTAAGACAATTCACATGAAGCTTACGTTTATAGAGGCATATGAGACACATAGTCCTGCTTTCTAGAAGCTCAGAACGTCGATGAGCTGGTGGGCTGTCAGCAACAAAGAAATAAAAAAACTAATAATTAAACATGCTCTTTTAAAAGTGCCAAGTTATAAGTATAGACAGCAATGGTATATGAATTCAAATTTGGCAAATCATAATTTTTGAATGATTAAACATGAACTTCTTTTCAAAACAGATCTTTTTCTTTGTGGTTAATAGAAGTTTTACATATAATAGCTTATAGTTGCAACAATTTATTTTATGCTGATACCAGCTTAACTTCAATTGGATACAACAACTCTGTATTTTTATTTTTCTCCCACCACACTTTTTTATTGATGTTACAGTTTACATGTTTTATTATTATATTGTCTATGCATTAACATTTTTTATAGTTATGATTATTTTAAATATTTTTGTATTTTATATTTTATGCTAGATTTAAAAGTGATATATATCTATATTTACAGAATTAAAGTATTCTGTATTTGTCTATAGATTTGCTTTTATGCTTTCATATGTTTTCATCTTGCTGTTTAACATTCTTCCATTTCAACTTCAATAATTCTGTTTAGCATTCCTTATAAAGTAGGTCTAGTGGTGACAGAATCCCTTAATTTTGTTTGTCCGGGAAACTCTTTGTCTGTCTTTTATTTCTAAAGGATATTTTGGCTGGGCATAGTACTCTTGCTTGGCAAGTTTTCTTTTTTTCTTTCAGCATGTTGAATATATCGTCTCACTCTTTTCTGGCCTGCAAAGTTTCTGCTGAGAAATCGTCTGATAGTCTTATGAAAGTTCCTCTGCATGTAAAAATTTGCTTTTCTCTTGCCGTATTCAAAATTTGCTCTTTATATTTGATGTTTGACAATTCAATTATAATGTGTCTCAGTGTGGATTTCTTTGGGATTATTTTATTTGGGATCATTTGGTATTCCTATACATGGATGTCATTTTCCTTTCTCAGATTGGAAAATTTTGGCCACTATTTATTGCAATAAAATTTTTGGCCCTTTCTTTTATTTTTTCTGTGACCTCCATAATGCATCAATATCCACTTGATGGTGTCCAATAAGTCCCTTAATATTTTTTCATTACTTTTCATTATTTTTTATTTTTGCTCCTCCAATTGAGTAATTTGGAATGGGTTTACTAATTCTTTCTTCTGCTTGACCTACTCTGCTGTTGAAACCTTTTCATGAATTTTATAGTTCAATTTCTATATACTTTGGCTCCAGGATTTCAATTTGTTTCTTTCAAAATATTTTATATCTCTGTGTTAAAATTCTTACTTTGTTCATGATGAGTTCATGAATCATCTCTGTAATTGTTATTTTGGATTTACTGTCAGGGGATTCATAGATCTCCATATCGTGAGGGTTGGTTTCTGAAGCTTCATTTTATTTCTTGTTTGGGATACGTTTTTCTACTCCTTCATTTTCCTTGACTCTTTGTGTTGGTATCTTAGCATTAGGAACAAACTCCACCTCTCCCAGTGTAAAACACACAAAATAAAAAGAGGAAGAAATTAAAGCATATCACTACAAAAAAAAGTCAATGAAAAAACAAAGACAGCAAAAGAGGAAAAGTAGAACAAAAGAGCTACAAGGCAGAAAACAATTTTTAAAACTGGAAGTAACAGATCCTTTCCTATAAATAATTACTTTAAGTGTAAATGGATTAAACACTCCAATCAAACACATAGAGTGGATGAATGGATAAGAGTAAAATCCAACTATATGCTGTCGATGATAGACCCACTTTACCTTTAAAGACACACATAGGCAGAAGGTAACAAGATATAAAAAGATACTTCATACAAATGGTAACCAAAAGAGAGAAAGGTGACTATACTTATATCAGAAAAAATAGACTTTAAGTAGAAAATTGCAAAATGAGATGAAGAAGTATTTATATAATAATAAAGTGCTCAATTCATGAAGATAATATAATTATTGCATATATATATATGCACCCAATGTCAGAGCACCTAAATATATAAGCAATCATTGGCAGAACTAAAGGGAGAAATAAACAGTAATACAATAATACAAGGAGACTTCAATACTCAAATTTCTACAATGGATGGGACACCCACAAAGTCAATAAGACAACAGTGGAATTCAACACAATAAATCAAATGAACCTAACGGACATAAACAGAACATTCCACTCAACAGCAGCAGAATACATTTTTCTTGAGAGCACACAGAACAGTCTCCAAGATACATCATGTGTTTGGACACAAGAAAAGTCTTAATAAACTTCAAAAGATCGAAATTATCTCAAGTATCTTTTCTGACCACACTAGAATTAAACTAGAAGTCAATGGCAGAAGAAAAAATTGGAAAATTCACAGTTATGTGGAAATTAACACACTCTTGAACAACCAACAGGTCAAAGAAGAAATATAAAAGGAAACTAGGGAATATATCAAGACAAACAAACAAAAACACCATATTTAAACTTATTTAATGTAGGAAAAACAGTACAAACAGGGAAATTTATAGCTTAAATACCTACATTAAAAAAATAAAGGTCTCAAGTAAATAACTTAACTTTACACCTCAAGGAACTAGAAAAGAAAAAACAAACTAAGCCAAAAGGGAAAAATAATAAATATTAGAGCAGAGATAAATAAAACAGAGAATATAAAAGAAAGATAATAGACAAAAATTCAATGAAACTAAGAGTTGGTGTTTTAAAAAGATTTTTAAAATTTCACTAGAACAAAAAAAGAAAAGACACAAAATCAGAAATGAAAGAGAAGACATTACAACTGATGCTACAGAAATAAAAATGATCATAAGAGACTAGTATAAACAATTAGATACCAACAAATTGAGTGACTTAGAAGAAATGGATAAATTTCTAACATGTACAACTTAACAGGACTAAATCTTAAAGAAATAGAAAACCTGAACAGACCCATCATTGGTAAGGATATTGACTCAGTAACAAACACCTATAAACAGAGAAAAATCTAGGACCTGATGGCTTTACAGCTGGATTTTACCAAACATTTAAAGTAATATTAACACCATTGTATCTCAAACTCTTCCAAAAAGTTGAAGAAGTGGGATCAATTTCACACTTATCCTGTGAGGTTTCTGTTACACTGATGTTAACTTAGACAAAGACACTTGAAGAAAAGAATATCCCTGATGAACAAAGATGCAAAAATTATCAATAAAATACTAGCAACTGAATTCAACAGTACATTGAAATGGTCATATAGTATGATCAAGTGGGATTTGTCCTTGGAGTGTGAGCAAAAATTTAACATATGAAAATAAATTAATGTGATACATCATATTAAGAGAATGAAGATTGAAACTTAAATAGTTATCTCAATAGACACAGGAAAACATTTGAAAATTCAACACCTTTCATGATAAAAAGTAACAAACTAGGAATAGAAGGAAGTTACCTCAACATAATATAAGCCATATATGATAAGCCCACAGTTAACAACAAACTCAATAGTAAAAACCTGAAAGCTCTTCTTCTAAGATCAGGAACAGGGCAACAGGGCCTACTCTTACCACTTTGATTCAGTATAGTACTGGAAGCCAGAGCAATTAGGCAAGAAAAAGAAACAAAGGCATCCAAATAGAAAAGGAAGAAGTATAATGTTCTCTGTTTGCAGGTGACATTATCTTAAATGTAGAAAACCCTTCAGACTCTACAAAGAGGTTTATTAGAATAAATTATGTAAAGTTATAGGATACAAAATCAACATACAAAAACCAGTTGCATTTCTATGTAGTAATGACAAACTATGTTAAAATAAATCCAGAAAACAATTCCACTTACGTTTGCATGAAAAAGAATAAAATATTTAGGAATAAACTTAATCAAGGAGGTGAAAGACTTGTACATTGAAAATTATAAAACACTGATTAAAGGAATTAAAGAAGACGCAAGTAAATGAATAGGCATCCCTTGTTCATAAGTTTGGAAGACAATAATGTTAAAATGTCCATACCACCCACAGAAGTCTACAGATTTAATACAATTTCTATCAAAACCCCAACGGTATTATTTACAGAAGCAGAAAAAATAAAACCAATACATATGGAGCCACAAAGGACTCCAAATAGCCCAAACAATCAATATAAAAGAACAAAGCTGGAGGCATCACACTTCCTGATTTCTAAATACATTACCATGTTAAAATATTCAACACAGTATGGTATTGGCATAAATATGAACATATAAACCAATGGAAGAGAATAGAGAGCCCAGAAATAAACTCAAGTATGTATGGTCAACTGATGTTCGACAAAGATGACAAGAATGCACGATGTGGAAAGGGTAGTCTTACAGTTTAACGACGGATGTTGGAAAACCTGGATATCCATATGCAAAATAACAGACCTGGACTAATATCTTACATCATACTCCAAAATTAATTCAAGGTGGATTAAAGGGTTAAAGACAAGAAACTGTAAAATAATCCTAGAAGAAAATATAGGAAAAAAGCTTCATAACATTAGTCTTGGCAGTGATTTCTTAAATATGATTAAAAAAAAAAAAAAAAGCACACGCACAACAAATGCCAAGATAGGTAAGTGGAATTGCATCCAACTCAAAAGCTTCTGCACAGGAAACAAAGTAAAAAAGCAATAGAAGAAAATATTTGCAAATCATATACTTGATAAAGCATTAATATCCAAAATATATAAGGAACTCCTACAATTCAATAGTAGAAAACCAAAGAACACAATTAAAAAATATGCAAAAGAACTGAATACCAAAATTGATATTTCTTTAAATGAGACATACAAATGGCCAAGTATATGAATAGATGTTAACATTACTAATCATCAGGGCAATGCAAATCAAAACCACAAAGATATATCACCTCACCTGTTAGAATGGCTATTATTTTTTAAAAAGATAATTGTTGGCAAGAAATTGGAGAAATTGGAACCCTGTACACTGTTGTTGAAAATGTAAATTGGGCCGGGCGCGGTGGCTCAAGCCTGTAATCCCAGCACTTTGGGAGGCCGAGATGGGCGGATCACGAGGTCAGGAGATCGAGACCATCCTGGCTAACACGGTGAAACCCCGTCTCTACTAAAAAATACAAAAAACTAGCCGGGCGCGGTGGCGGGCGCCTGTAGTCCCAGCTACTCCGGAGGCTGAGGCAGGAGAATGGCGTGAACCCGGGAGGCGGAGCTTGCAGTGAGCTGAGATCCGGCCACTGCACTCCAGCCTGGGCGGCAGAGCGAGACTCCGTCTCAAAAAAAAAAAAAAAAGAAAAAAAAAGAAAAAAAAAAGAAAATGTAAATTGGTATAACATTTATTAAAAACAATATGGAGGTTCCTCAAAAAACTGATCCAGCAATCCCACTTTTGGGTATTATCCAAAAGACTAGAAATCAGGATCTTGAAGAGGTATTTGCTCTTTCATGTGCATTGCAGTATTATTCACAATAGCCAAAATATAGAAACAACATAAATATCCATCTATTGAGTGGATACAAAAAGTGTGGTTTCTGTGTATGTGTGTGTAATGTAATATACATATAATGAAATATTTTTAAGCCTTATAAAAGAAGGAAATCTTGTCATATGAAAGAATATGGATAAACCTCGAGGATATTATGTTAAGTAAAATAGACAAGTCACAAAGGGACAAATGCTGTATAATTCCACTTATTTGAGATATCTAAAATAGTCAAACTCATAGAAGTAGAAAGCAGAATGGTGGTTTTCAGTAGCCAGTGGTAGGAGGAAGTGGAAAGTTGCTGTTTGACAGGTATAAAATTTCAACTATGCAAGATGAATACATTCTAGAGATCTACTAAACAATATTTTGCCTATAGTTAGTAACACTATTGTATACTTAAAAATGTGTTAACACGGCAGCACTCATGTTCTTACCACAATTTAAAAAAGGAGATATTTGGCATGTGTCAAAATTTTATTTTAGTGATCAAAGGGCCTTCAGAATGGCAAAGCTCTTCAGTGACAATATGATAAATCAGGATTTACATAGTCAGTGGAAATAAGAATGCCAAAATAAGATTATGAAGTTAGGTAAAAGAACATCTAGGCCCTAAAAAATTGTTAGTGAAAATTACATTTCTCAAGAGACTCAGATGGCTTTCAGATGCACCAGAAAAATGATACTAGTAGGACATTAAAGGATTATGTTGTCTATTTTTGGCCCTAGTTTCAAGTTCTAGATAAACTCTCCTGAACATTGCCTGTACCATCACAAAAGCTGAATATTATTCTTGATAATGCATGTATGCACGTGTACTTACACACACATAAAAAGATAATTTCATATGTTTTGTGCTAAGAGCATTAATCTAACTTGTTTAGTTAATTGCTTTCTACAGTTTTTATAGTTAAATGAAGTTAGACATAGGCTTAATATGTTGCCTACATAGAGAGCCATGACTCTAATACTACTGCTACAATGATTTATATATTATTATACCAAATTCTGTGGTATTTACTGTATGTAGTACATTGTATAGATTCTGTTCTATTTGGACTGATTTATTTACATGTAGATAGCAAGAACTGTTGTATCATAAACACTTTTATTGTATTTTCAGTGAAACTAGAGAGAAATTCACCTAATTAATTTCTGTCTGGAGGTTCTGTAAAGAATCTAAGCATCTGGGGTTGCATATTCAACAGTCTTTATTATTTTAGATGTTTGTTTCTACTATTATTAGCTCATTTTTCCTGAGGCTAAGAGACTAAGAAGTTTTTCTCCACTAGGTTTCACCTGCAGTACCTATAACTGTAATGAACTTTGTCTCTGCAACATGCCCTAGTTCAGCGAGCTTCCTGGCCTGGCAGGAAGTGACCCTCTTTACTGTCCACTGAAAGCCATAGACCTCCTAAGAGGGTTTTGTATGTAGGTATTGATTCCACATATAAAGCACAACTCTTGCTCCTTAATGGTGGGCACTTCATAGTTGATGAAATGGAATTTATTATCCAACATGGCATTACAAGCATGGCTCTGTTTTCCAATTGATCTGTCCATTTATATACTGGCAAAAGGACTGATTCCTAAAAATCCTATATAAATAATTACATTGCCATAAAAGGTAAAGAGGCTGAATTCAAGTTGTTGTAATATCTATTCACTGTTTTAAATACTTTGTAGATAAGGCAATTAGTATCTTACATATTTTCTGTAGGATCATTATAGATTATGCCAGAGATAACATCTGTCAGTATAGTTTGATTCTTTATAGATGAATTAAAACTTGGAAATTGTAAAATCTGATTTTAGTAGGATCTTAGCTCTTTCTTTTGTGTCAAAGGTCGGTTATGATTTCTCTAAGCTTAACATGACCTGAAAGCACTCTTCTGAATTCTAGGAACCAGAGTCATTATCGTCTTTAGGTTTCTCCGATGATTCGTTAGTTTAAAATATATATTAAAAATTCCGGCAGGATATTTTTACTTAGGGGCCAGTGGGAATAAGCAAACATTGCAAGAGTGTTTCCTTTCAGTTTGCACAAATATAGCCTGCTAAACTGAGCACGAGAAATAGATCAAAAAGAAAGAAAAAAGAAATCTTGTATGCTTATCAGAAAAACTAACATTAAAAACACTACTAACAATATTTTAAAACAAATAACCACACATAGATTTTCTTCATTGATTTTATTCAGTCCTATTTAATTGATTTACATTTTGTTGATCCTGTGTGAACTACTGTCTACTTTCATGAAGTTTCTCCTTCTGGATTAAAGTAGTCCTGTAAATCCTGACTCAGGCCTGTGGTAAGATTTGATAGGTGCTGCTCATGGTATCGATGTCAGCTCATCCTGAAAAGTCTACACTCATGAGTCTTTGCCTTGCAGCTTTGGTTGGTAGGAGTGCTTGTTATAGTTCTCCGCTCTAAAACACTAAGACAATCCTTCTTTGCTATTTCTTCTTGAAGGTCCAATTTCTGACTTATTGCTAGAAAAAAGAAAAAAAAGTAGGTCTTCATGCAAGATGAGAGAAGAAAGCACCTATTGATGACAACAGTGAAAAATTGGATAATTGTTTTTGAAGAAAGAAATCAGGAAAATTATGAGAAAACAAATGAGTAAGCTACATCAATCGAGAAGTGTAATAGAGTCCTAAAAAAAAAAAGGACTAAGACTTTAAGGAATAACAAAAATATTGAAGCCTCAAATATGAAATCAGTCAGGAGATTTACTGGATAAGAAATGAAAGGTGAAAGTGAGGAAGGAAAGTAATGACATCGAGGCCACTTAGAAGAAATAAGGTTATGGTTTGTGAAAATAGTTTCAGATTTGTCGAAAAATGAATTATAAATATGTCAGCCAAGGAAAACTTTATATAATTAGAGATAACCTGTGAGCATTGAGAAAGATTAAAAAATATTTTGAAAGGAGGCTATTCTAAAGCAGATGTGAAGCAGACGGTATTTCTGTTGATTGTAGCTCTAACAATTCCAAAGAGTGGTTTATTCATTATATTGGTGTTGACTTGGAAATTACCATGAAAAATGAGAAAAAGGGGAAAAAAGCCATGTCAAAAATTACTGTTAAATAAAGCCATGTGACCTGCTCACTCATTTTAAGGAAACTCATTAGACCCCAAGGCAGGTTTTCTGGTTATTTTTAAATATTTTCCCTAATCCACTGTCCATTTGGCTGCTAAACTATGATTAGAAATCTGAGTAAGTACTCAATTACATTTTAGTGAAAAGTTTTCTAAGCTAAAACAAATTTAGAAAAAAAATCTAAAGACGAAAGACACCGTCATCCTTCCAAGATAATGCATAGGAGGCCCATCAGCTCTGTAATAAGAGAGCCAAGAATAAACCCCAGTACTTGCCGTTTCTGTTTGTAGAAAACTCCACTGTGTGGGTAACCTAGCACCTGTTCATGCCCACATCTGGAGTCTGCTTGTTCCCATGTCATTACCTTTGTTCTTCTTCTAGAAGTCCTCACCTCATTCTCTGTGCTCATCCTAAATGCCATCTAACTGACAAGATTCAACTCCAATCCCACTGCCTCTGTGAAGTCGGTACTCCTCCCTCTGGCTTTTACTCATCTCTGCTTTATGGTCCAAACACAGTTTTCAAAGGTTATACCATAGTACCCAGCACTTTTGAGTCAAATGATGCACTTACGATGTTAAAAAAAAAAAAAAAAAGTCATAAACTCTCACATGATAGTGGTTATAGCTTTGTGTGATGGAAATAAAACTTCATAGAACGAGTATTCCTTGCCTTTTATATCCTTCTGACTACTCAAATGGCTTACAATTTTGTCTTTTTGGTAACTTTTTCTTTTCAACACTTCAAGTCTCCAGGTGATTTCTTTTGGACTTTTTCATGGAAAATCAAGAGAAATAGGGTAAAGAGAAGCAATAAAGGCACTTGATCTAAGTCTTGCAGGAGTGTTATCTGGAGGGGATAAGAATAGTGGATGCAAGGACAAAAACATGGTAAAGAAGTATAGCTTCAGACTATTCATTTTATTCATGGTATTCAAGAAATTCTAATCACAGTTTTAAATAATTTTGAAATTACCCTTCTTGCTTGCCTAGGTTCCTTCGACTATGACAAAAAGGGGTGATGATTTCCTTACTTCTCCTTTTGGTATCAATTTATTGAGAAAATATGTGCCAACCAAAATCAAGAACACTCTCTTGGAGTGAAGAGAGACAATATAGCATAGACTTCTGAGGCAGTCTGATAAAGGTTTGAATTCCAGTTCTGCAGTTTACTTCTTGTGTGACTTTTGGCCAATTATCTAAATAATCTGAGCCTTGAATACCACCTCTGTAAAAGGAGAATTATATTACTAATAATCACCGTGATGATAATGATACATAGCTCATAGGTGAGGTTAGTTGTGAGGGTTAAATAATGAGTCTAAAGTATCTAACAAGATGTCAGACACTAAGTAAACGCTCATTAATATGAACAACTATTATTGCAACCATATGTAATTAGTCCCTTTGGAGAGAAAAGTCATGAGAAAGGGATTAATTAATTTAGCTAAGGTAGTTCAAGCGAGGTTCTTCACGATGATATGTCTCATAGTATTATGTTTTTGTTCATTTATACTTTCAAAAATCACATAAAATATGCATATTCATTGCAAAAAATCATAAAATGTAAAAAAAGAAAAAGTCATTTGAAACACCATCTCTAAAAATAGTTACTTTTTTTGGATATTCTTTTAGAATGGTTGATTTTTGTTTTAGAACAGAAATAGGATACCATTATATAAAGTGTTTTGCAAACTACACTTATGTTGTGAATATTCTTTCATATCAATATCTATGTCTACACTTCCACTTTAAATTTCTGTATAGTATTCCTTTGTTTCATAATTTATTTAACTAATTCTGAAGATACAGTTTTGAGTTGATTTCCAAATGGTGAGAAAGAGGCAGTCACATGAAACTAATGGCAGGGAGAGCAGCAAGTTTCAAGGCTCTGATACGGGAGTAGGCTTTGTCAAGGACTGGAAGAGGGTCAGTGTGATACCCAGGTAAGAAGAAAATATTGTAGGATTTTGAGCAAAAGAATGACATAATCTGTTTATTATTCTTTCAATCAATCCAATAGCTCTGTGAGGACTAAAATGAAGTTGGGGCCTGGGAAGAGTGGTAGCAGAGAAACTAGTTATGTGGGCCGTTGCGGTATTCCAAAAGGAAATGATAGTAACTTAAACCACAATAGAAAGTCTGCTGTTGCCATCTTGAAATGTTTAATAATCTATCTTTGAATTTCAGTTTTATAAAGTTAGGTTTGATGGCACAATGAACCATGCGCATGAGCAAAGGAGATACATGCCATGTGCATGTCCATCATTCTTGCCATCCCATTTGCATACAGAATTTTCAGTGCCCCATTAACACAAAATTCTGGAATACCCACAGTACAATACATGGGAGTTCAGCAAGATTCACAGCAATATTTCTTTTGGTGGCTTTTAATATTTTTTTTTATTACTAGTTTTGAGCAATTTGATTGTGATATGCTTGGGTGTATTTTTCTTCATGTTTCTTCTGCTAGGGGTTTGTTGAGTTTCTCAGATTTATAGTTTTCATCAAATTTGGAAAATTCCTGATCATTATTTCTGGAACTACTTTTTTTTTTTTTTTTTTTGCCTTTACTCTCCTTCTGTTTTAATTATCTACACATTGGGCCATTTGAAGCTACAAGTTACTTGTTAAGAATTTGATCTTTTTAGGTCTTGCTTTTTATGATTTGTTAGGTGGATCTGAACTAGGACTCAGTCTAAAGCTAACTATTTCCTACTACTGAGGAAAGACTTTCCTGAGTACTTTCCCACATGGCCCATAAATTACGAGTTTTTCCAGCCTGACCGGTGAGAACACAGTTCCTGTGCACTGTTCCATTTAGTCCTTTTGAATGGTTCTTTCTCCAACATTAAGTAGATTCCCTCATATGCATGTACTGATAAGTACCCTGCTGAATAGTGGAGAGGGATGCTCTGAGGCTTTCCTGAATTCTTGCTCTGTGTAAATTTTTCTCCTCAACTTTGCTCTGTTTGGAGAGCTGTAACTGTCTTGTCTTCCTCAGACCCTTAGCTTTATCTCTTTAACTCAAGGAGAACACTGGTCTCTACCTGATTTCCCCCTCTCTGCTCTACTACCTGGAATTATTCTATAGGAATTAAACTTGGGAAATTGTAGGTTTTACCTCATTTTTTTCCTGTGTCTTAGAGATCACTGTGTTTTGTTGCCTGATGTTAAATGCTTGAATGCCTTCTTTTTTTTTTTTTGAGATTGAATTCTGGCTTTGAATGCCTTCTTAACAACAACAACAAATACATACATACATATATATACACACACACACACACATATACACACAGACACATATACATATATACATATATATGTACACACACATACACGCACACACATACACACACACACACGCACATATACCTAGGCCAGGTGCAGTGGCTGATGCCTATAATCCCAGCATTTTGAGAGGCTGAAGTAGGCAGATCGCAAGGTCAAGAGATCAAGACCATGCTGGCCAACATGGTGAAACCCTGTCTCTACTAAAAATACAAAAATTAGCTGGGCGTGGTGGCACACACCTGTAATCCCAGCTCTTTGGGGGGCTGAGGCAGGACAATCACTTGAACCTGGAAGTTGGAGTTTGCAGTAAGCTAAGATCAGGCCACTGCACTCCAGCCTGGCAATAAAGCAAGACTCCATCTCAAATATATATATATATACACACACACACACACATACACACATACATACACACACACACACACAGAGACACATTATATATATATATTCATCATATATCTATACCTATCTCTATCTACCTATCTATTGAGAGACAGTCAAGATTAGTCTCCATTATTCCATGTTTACTGGAAACTGAATTTTTTCTCTCATCTTAACACGCAGATTTTTCCCAAAATTTCCAAGATTTTGACTTCCCCCATGCCCATTCATTTCACTCAAATCTTCCACACTCATTTCTTTGTTTTCTTATACCCTTTGGTGGGTGATCACTCTCAGAGAGCATTTCCCTTTTACTGAACAGTTTTTAAGTATATTAATCTGATTTTTAAAAATTAAATATGTGAATGTTTTCCAGATTCCGCCTAGATCACTGGTGGCTTCATTATAGAACCATGGACTCTTGGCTTTGGGAAGCTCCTCATAATTCATCTCTTCATGGAAATGTCTCGTCTACATTACCCCTAAGAAGTAACCATTGGTTTCTAAATCTCTAGAGTTAGGAGATGTGTCTGTTTATCTCACAGGATTGTGTATTTAACTTACGAGTATTTTGTTGTTGTTGATGATGATGATGATTCATAGGGAACCCATAGGTTTTATTGGTTGGCTTAAGTGATGGAATACTGGATAAACTTACTTTGAAGAAGAATTATCTTTGTTCTATGGCTAGTTTAAAAACCATTCAGTACGCATGTGTGAGCTGACACACATGCACATATGCACACAAATTCACGTTCTCCAGTGAACAAATTCCTTTCTTTATCTACGCTAATCTTCATAGCAGTTTAATGTGCGAGTTACTTTAACATACTGCGCTCTTACCTCCAAGCCTTTACACATGCTGTGCCCCATGCATGAAATGACACCTTCAGATCTATTTGGTAAACTCTTCACTTCATCCTTCAGTTATTAGTTTAACTGTTATTTATTTCCTCAACAAACCTTCTCTTGATTCCTAGAACCCGTTTTGAACTCCTTCCTCTGTGTTTTCAGAACTCTTTTCTTCATATGTAAGTTTTAATTTCTTACCTAGAGTTTGTTTTTTTCCAGTAGACCATGTACTCTATGAGGGGAGGGACACTGACTGTGTTTTTTTGTTATTTGTTTATTTTTTTTTTACAATGATGTATGTTCTGTGCCCAGAACAGCATCTGGCTCATAGTAGGTAACCAATGAAAATACATCACGCCAATTTAAATACCCTTTAGATTAGTCAAGGTAATAAACTACCAAGGCAACATTTTTCAGCACTTATTTCAAAATACCCTAATGACATGTGAAGATTCTCAAGGGTGAGATGGAAAGTATACTTTGATGGGCTTTGACATCAGACAATGGGTTTAATTTGTCACCAATTACTAGTTGAGTGACATGAGACAAGGTTTTTTTTGCATTCTCGGAGTCTCAGATTTAAAAATATATATATTGAGACAATAAGAGCCTCTTTTTGAATTGTTATGAAAATTAAATGAGGCTATGTATGTGCAAGTTCCTAGCACAATGCTTAAAATACGGCAGGAATTCATAAATGCTAGCTTTCCTTTCTCATCCATTTATAACCCCACTCTCCTCCTCATTCCCCTTTCTTTTTCTTTATTCCAGTGCTCTTTCCTACTGGGAGACTCCTAAGTGAATTGTTAATACTAACTATAGTATAGGGATGACACAGTAGAAAGCATTTTCTTCTCTAGGTCTTTAGCAGGAATGTAGATAACATAGATATAGTACAAAATCAAAAAGTCAGAACTGAAGGAGATTTGTGAACTCAAAATCCTCCTTTAGGTAAAAGCATTGAAAGACAAAGAGCAAAAGTAACTTGACCAGGGTCCTAGCAAAAACCAGTGCAGTGCTACTGGAAATAACATGCCTCAGTATTTCAGGGTGAATGAATTCATAGGTTTGTTGGTTCCGGATTAATTACTGTCAATTGATAGTCTTAAATAGTCATATATTGAGTACTGCTGGGTGGTATTCATGGAGCTAAAACTGCAAACAAAATGCAAATAGATGTTGGGTCAAATTCTATCCTTTTCCTTATTTCTAAAAATACTAAGACTTCTTGTATACAAAAGGTAAGGCAGGTGTTGCTTTCAAATGGAATTCTTGCTATCTGTTTACTGTTTAGAGTAGTCCATCTGTTTAATAATTACCATTAACTGTACCTAATTCCATGGTGTAAAACTCATATTGCAGGCAAGCGGGTATGCATATCTACAAAGGTTGTGTCCATATGTTGTATTTTTGGGGTGTGCGGGTGGTGGTCAGGAAGGGAATGTTGAACTTTAGTGTCAGATAGCCCTGATAGAAATCAGGCCGTTGATATCTTATGACTGTGTGTTGTTCCTTTGAGTTGATCTCTGGGAACAGTGCCAAAAAAATAAATGAGAACCAGAGACCAAATTAAATGTTGCCTGATCATTTTGTCAAAGACAAAAGCAGGAAGATGAAAATCTCAAAGCCAAATAGATCCAGGACAAAGGGGAAATAATGACAGCTGTAGTCATAGCTTGGAACTAAGATGTGGAACAAATGAAGCTGAACTTGCTGACCATCTGTTCAGAAGCAGAGGGAGCCTCAGAAAATACACTGGGCTGGGGATCTGGTGAGGAGCTTCCACTTTCTTGCTCAGTTTCTTATTGGTGGGGTGACTTGGAGAGAGTTCTTTCAGAATTTCAGTCTCCTCATCTGTTAAATGGAGATGATACTCCCCTGTATACAAAATCAGCATGTTAGTTTTCTAAAAGCTGTACCCATTTTACCAGCTACCTACCATCATGAGCACCCAACTTCCAGCTTCAGTGACTTTCTAGCACCTCCTGTCATTGCTAGATTCCTGCCCATGGTAGGCATTGCTGTGGTACTTTAGCAGAAAAATACAAAGCAATAACAAGAATACAGAATTCCTATTAAATCATTCCAGAGTTCTAATCCTTCCTCTGCTCAAGGATGATCTTGACAAATTACTTAGTTTCCTTGGGCCTCAGTTTACCCAAATTCATGGGTTGTTGTGAGGATTAAATGGGATGCTGCTTAAAAGTGCTTAATACAATGTCTGGTATATATAGTAAGATATTGCTAAATATGTGTTATTAGTGTTGATAGTATTGTTAAAGTATTTATTTTAAACATTTAAAAACATATTTAAATATATATTGAGCATGTGTCAAAGATTTAACCGTCAAAGAGAAAAGCAACAGGATTGGTAAAGGAGACTCTGAGAGAAAGAAGTATATATAATTGGTGAAAGAATGAATGCTCAAATAAGGTTGGTAAGTTACATACAAAACTGTACACGTCCTAGGGGGCCAATAAAATGGTAGCCTCTGAGGTTATCTTTTTCACTGGGCAATTATTATTTTTATTCCCACTGGACAAAAATATCTCACAACTGATCAATCTACTAGAAATTAGCACTTAACTATACACAGAGTATGAGCCCTAATTAATAACAAATATTAAGTCGAACTAAATGACAACCCTAGAGAATCAGATAACTCGCAGCAGGGTTGTTAGAAAATTCTCTAATAGACGACAAGAGATCTTGCAGTGCTCTTCTTGTCTTATTTTAAAGTTTTGGATAATTATTTTTGCTTTGAGTGTGGTCAGTGGGTCACTGGCCAGTCTGAGATGTTGGCCTTCTGGGACTTAGGCTTTGGATGTCAAGTTAAAATTTCCTACCCTATGAGTCTTTGTAACCAAATTAAATCACCATTAGTATTGTTGGATTTGAAACTAGTGCTGACATTGGGAAATGAGGAAGGGAAAAGCTATAGGGGCCTGGAAATTAAACAAGTTTAACTTTCATTTTTTTGCATGAGGCGTGACCTTTTTTCTCAGGCTTTTAGAAATGGAGGATGTTTCCCATCTGCATGTAAGCATAAAATAATAATAATGTTTCTATCTGACCAACATATTACTTAAACCTCAGCTGTTATCCTTCCCTCTCTGTCTTCTTTAGATGAATTTCCTGTTTGCTTTTTAAATCCTTTCATTTCCCTTTATTCTTTATCTCCCTAGTTCATCCTTCCCTCCTCCTGTCCTATCCTTTCCAGGTCATTATATTTACTTCAAGTGGCCTCTCCGCTTGGTTTATGACCCTTACCTCTTGGAGTGGTTGAAAGCAGAAAAAATCTGTTTTCCTTTTACTCTCTTCTCTGATTCCCTCCTTCAGTTTGCTTTTATGGTATCTAACCCCCAGCTGTTTCTTTGGTTGTCACTACCCGGGCCCTTTGTTCCTCAATTCCCTCCTTTTGGCCATTTCACACATTCTTAGGCCATAGAGGGTGAACAAAAGGGGAAATGAAATCAACATACATTTTAGAGGAGAATCTTTGATTATTCTTTAATCCAGGATGACACATTTAATACATTAAATAAATAAAATTATTTTATTACTTTTAAAATCTGTAAAGACAGTGATTCCAGCATAGATTTTTAAATAAATTGCTTTCCCATAAGATTGCCTCGTTAATATAAGTATTTTCATTTCTGTATTGTTTGTTTTTGTCTCCTGATATACATGCTTTTTGCATGATTGTATTTGTCACATACCTACATATAAAACATCTATTTAAGCTTGTGGCATATCTTGTAGATGTAGTAAGGAGTAGCCTGTGGGCCTGGTGACCTTTTGGTATGAGAGGCAAAGACCAACCAGCAGAAAGCTGAGTCTATCCTCGTGGAGGGTGTCATGGTGTTTGAATTACCTTGCTCTGCATACATGATCAGGATACAGGTCTGCCTTCCACAAATGTGGCAGTCAGCAGTGGACTTGTTTTCTAATTCATTTAGAGCAGAAGGGCAAGCTAGTTATTAAAGGGCATTCTAATATGTGAAAAAAGAAGCTCCATTGCTTGAATAAAAAGTGGCATGTGTTGTATAGCAGTGAGAGTCTGAGTTCTGGAGTGAGATCCAAGTTTAAGTCCTGCCGTTTGCTAGTTGGGTAACTTTGAGTAAGATCCTTACTCAAAGCTCTCCAGGCTTTGATTTCTTTTTCTGTAAAATGGAGATATTACTGGAAATATTAATTACTATTTTGAGGATAAATTAAAGATACTATTTGTTATATATACTTTGTGACAAGATACAGGTTATCATAAATGTTAAGGAAATGTTGTAAATCTTAGGTAACCCCTTGCTTTTCTGTTCATCAATGTTTGCAAAGGGAAAAACATTTTTCAAGATATTTACTAGTCTGTATTATCATTTTCTTTTTTTTTCACAATCCTTTCCAACTTGCAAGTGGATATCTGCTGGCAAATGAGAGTAAGAGAACCAATAATTAATTTAAAAATGTTACTGATATAGAAATAGATTGATAGCTCAGTGAGGCAGCATGAAGTTCAGAAATAAACCTACATTTGTACAGAAGTTTAGTATGTGATAAAGATGACCATTTCAAATCAGAGGGCATTTGGTTGAAAGTACACCCTTGTATGATGTGTGAAATCCCCACATGTCCTGCCAACATTATTTAAAGAAGATCCCTGAATTTTGTCTTTAAAAAATTAATAAATTATTACAGGATGGTGAACTGAATCTTCTTCTTAAATCCTCAATATAATCAGAGAAAAGATACTTTGAAGTCAATACATCCATAACAATGCTGAAAATTGAGAAAGAGTGATATAATTAATAGAAACTTGGAAGAATTTCTGGAGAATTGAAAGAAAATGGAGATCAGATTAATGAAAATATTACGAATATCCAGATATTTGAGGAAAAGCAGTAATAATATATAAAGAATATAGAGGTAGAGGGAAAAATCAGAACCAGTAACCCAGGAAACAGAGGAGAACTTTAAGAACATTTAATGTTATAGTTAGAGACATTTAAGAGAATATTGCCACCTCAAAATAAAAACAGGCTGCAATGAAGGAGGAAGAATAAAGAACTGCTCTTATAAATAAAAATCATGATTGCTAATTTTTTAAACAGAAGACCTGAAGACCAAATTATAGATCTCAAAGGTGAAGATGATAAAATTTCCAAAAATATAGAGAGCAAAGGGGAAAAAAATTTTGAAAGAAAAATTAGAAAACAAGGAGATCATATCTAGAAATTCCTGTCCACAGTATTTAAAATGGTTAAATGCTCCTGGGAATAGACTGATAGATTAGTGTGGCAGCATGGAGTTCAACAACTGATCTGCATTTATATGGAGATTTATGTATGATAAAGGTGGTGTTTTTTTTGTTTTTTTTTTTTTTTTTTGAGACGGAGTCTTGCTCTGTCACCCAGGCTGGAGTGCAGTGGCCGGATTTCAGCTCACTGCAAGCTCCGCCTCCCGGGTTTACGCCATTCTCCTGCCTCAGCCTCCCGAGTAGATGGGACTACAGGCGCCCGCCACCTCGCCCTTTTTTGTATTTTTTAGTAGAGACGGGGTTTCACCGTGTTAGCCGGGATGGTCTCTCGATCTCCTGACCTCGTGATCCGCCCGTCTCGACCTCCCAAAGTGCTGGGATTTTAATCAGTGAGCATTTGGGGAAATAGGGCTCATTGGTCTTTTGAAACATTGTTAGTGACCTACTCCACTCCTGTTATTTGATTAAATGCAAAACTGATGCAGATATGCCAGAAACTCTTGTAACCAATGCTTCCAGTTTGTAACATTTTAATGTTTATTTTTTTCCATCCTAAAAGTAGACTTCACATTCCAAGGGAAGGGGAAAATGGAGTAGAATGCAAAGGGAGGTTTAAGTTCTGCTTTAGCAGGCATGAGTAGGGAAAAATAAACAGTTGGGGAATTTTTCCAGTCCTGTCTGCTGTTCTGCTCCATTAAAGATAGGCTGTTGCTCTTTTACAAAACTGAAGAATAGGCACTAGGACACAAATCTCATTCTCTTCCAGTTTTTAGCTTTCCTTGAGAAGATGGATCCATGAATGTTCCCCAGACAACTTACATAACCTTGCTCAAATAGAAGCTCAGAGTTGCAGAGTGCAAAATGAAAGAAAAAGGCATAAGGTTGCCTCAATCATTTTGTGAGCTGAGAGCAGAAAGGAAACATTGATATTATGTCTTACATATTTCATATGCATTAGAAGGAGGGAGTGAAAGCCTGACATGATGCTCAGTCAAGGGACTAAATTTGCTAGTTACTTAAACTAGCATGTGTAGGTTCTCCACAGTAATTAAAATTAAATTTGCGTTTAACTTTTAGCACATTACTGTAAATACATTCTAAGTCATCAAATGCCTACCTTAGTACTGCCACATAATTTCTGTGTTGGAGTTGGCTTTTGTGTTTACAACTTTATTGGCCTCAAGTGGAAAGGAAAAGAACAGAGACAAAAAAATAATAATAATATATTAGGGAAGGCCAATGGCATCATGATGCAAGCTATGAGTAAAGGTTTCACAGTAACTTAAATAAAGAACTGTGATGAGAACATTAAGTTCTCTCACAGCACACAGTAGCATAGGCTGCCAAACCAGAAAGATTCCTGCTCTGGCATTCAGGACCATAGTCACAGAGAAAGGAGTGATTTTATTTCAGCAAGTAACATCCTCTGTCACATTAAATTAATAGAGGTAATGTGAATATTGGTTCTGTAAGTTCATAGTTGTGTGTGCCTAAGAAATTTATACCCAGGTTTATGTTGACACATCTATTTAAATAGCATTATGATAAAAATAATTTAATTAAAAGTAAATGCTAGTGTTATGAGTACCAGTATTTTTATTAGCCAGGACACACATCAAATTTGATCATCACTGACCTTAGTAGTTCTGCCAGGCTACAAAGGTGGTTGCACAGGGCTGAGCTGGAATAGAAACTAGGGTTCAGGTAATTTGGCCTCCTTGTTTCTTCATGAGACAAGCCTTCCCTAGGCTGTTCTTTTTAATTTCTAGCCCATTCTTTTTCATGTTTTAATTTTCTATTCATGAGTAAGTCTCTCTTTCCTTGGTGTTTACTTAGTAATGTGTGCTTCTTAGCAGATGGGAGAATGGGGTTTTTTGAAAGAGCAGGACTTGGGGTTTCTGGTGAGAAAAAATGGGAGCTAACTCAAAACAAAGTAGCCCTAGTGGCACATAAACACTATCTTAGACAGTTCCAGAAGCCTCTAAAATAATCCCAGCCATTTTGTGGGCAAGACAAGTGCTCTGGTGAGAATTATGACCATTCCCAGACAACAAACAGTTGGCAAAAATCCTTCCCTTTGAGACAAAGAACCCGTGGCTCCTGGAGATTTTATGGGATGAGTGTTAATCAGATTGAAAGATGGTGCGTAGTTCAAATTAAACTAGAGAAACAATCAATGAATTTATGTTGAGAATATAAGTATTTTAAGCAGATAAAAAGCTCCTGGTTGCTGATTAGTGCATTCCTTCCCTATAGTCAATTGTGATAAAAATGTTAGATGGTGGACATGTAATCAGAATCAAGGGAGTTAGATAAGTTGCCCATCTAGTTAGATCAGAACATGATGGACTGATGCAGCCATTTCTTTTCAGGGGTGCACACTTGGCACAGAGACCTAATACTCTTCACAAACCAAGGAGCCCTCTCTTCTAGACAGGGGTTGAGTGAGCACAGCCAAATTTGCTTCTATGTCATCTTTTTTTTTTTTTTTTAATACTTTATTTTCTGAACAGTCCCTTTCTGATTGGTATATGTTTCTCTGAATATGCTTATACTCTAAATCTGCTTTTAACTAAGGTTTGCCATCCTGTGTCTTAGTTTTTAAAGCAAATGTATATAAACCAGCTTTGATAAAGTGTGTCCATTTTATTTTTCTCTCAGAAGGTGAACATGCCTTAGTTCATGTTTGCTGCTATAACAGAATACCTGGGACTGGCTGATTTATAATGAGCAGAATTGTATTGCTTACAATTCTGGAGGCTGGAATGTCCAGGATCAAGTGGCCAGCATCTTGTGAGGACCTTCTTGCTGTATCATCCCATGGTAAAAGGCAGAGGGGCTGAGAGAGAAGGAGAGAGACAGAGAGAGAAAGCAAAAGGGACTCAAACTCTCCCTTTTATAAAGAACCCACTCCTGCA
The DNA here is from genome assembly GCF_043159975.1 of Macaca nemestrina. Lineage (NCBI taxonomy): Eukaryota > Metazoa > Chordata > Mammalia > Primates > Cercopithecidae > Macaca > Macaca nemestrina. The sequence goes on along the minus strand of NC_092136.1, from coordinate 95,545,661 downwards.
ATAACAGTATTAATCCATTCACTGTGCCCTCATGGCCTAATCAACTCTCATTAGGCTCCACCTCCCAGCACTGTCGAATTGGGGATTAAGTTTCCAACACATGTGCTCAAACTCAAACATGGGACACACTCAAACTATAAGATTAATTTTGTTAATTTTGTTTTCAAGTTCTTGGCATCCCACTGTTGCTTCAATGTACCACTTGTTTCTTTCTTTTACTTTATTCAAAAGAAATAAAACTATCCTTGAAATTCTGGAAAACTTTGGCACCTCCAGAATTTCGATTTATGAAGGGCTTGGGGGCTATGATCTAGTGGGAATCAGGGGTGGGTAGAGTTCTACTCCGAAGCTGATTTTGGGGAAAGGCACACTGCTTTATGTAGAAAGTGTATTTATTTTGCAGTAGCTTGAAGCTGTGTTTACATAGTAATCATGTTTTTACTTGAGTTAGATGTTTATTTAGAGTTGATTTGGGTTATGGGGCTGATGAAGACTGTAGGTATTTCCGCCTTCCTAAGCCACCCCTTTGTTGCCAGTGTGTGATTTTGCTTTTTAACCTGGATCATAGATTGGCTTTGCAAATCCTGGAGATGGAATTAATTAATTGGCTCTCTCACAGCCATCTCAAATTACTTGTTTAACCTTTTTGGTTTACAGATATTTATTTGCACCTGTGTGTATTTTATGTCCTGGTTTTGCAAATCTGCCAGTGACCAACTTTGTCAGCAAATGGACAACTTTCTTCTGAAGCTATCCCCTTTGCCAGAAAGCGTAAACATGCTTTTCTCTCTCCATTTGCACAATTTGACTTTAATCCCAGGAAATGTAGATAAAACCTGTGTGGGCTTTCTGGTGTCTCTCAATTAACTCTTGGTAGCTGCAACCAATCCCTTGTGGCCCAGGTTTATTCTTGAATTCTGATAACAAGAACAAATGAGAAGAGGAATGCCATGAGTAAGTGACTAAAAATTATAAGGGTGTGTGTGCATGTGTAATTTCGGACATATATATGTTCCCTTTAATTATACTCAAAAGTCAATATAAATTGTATTACCAGTTATTTGAGTAACTCATGGCCTTTTCTCAATGCATCAATATAGTGCATAAGTTACTATTGCTGTTGTAACAAATTACTACAAATTTAGTGGCTTAAAATAACATATTTATTACTTACCAGTTTTGAAGGTCTGAAATCCAAAATAGGTCTCATTAGGCTAAAAGCAAGATATTAGCAAGACTGTGTTCCTTTTGGAGGCTCCAAGGGCGAATCCATTTTCTTGCCTTTTCTATCTTCTAGAGGCTTACCATAGCCCTTGGCTCATGACCCTCTTTCTCCATCTTCAAAACCAGCAATGTTGGACTGAATCCTTCTAATGTTGTTGTCTCTCTGGTTTGCTTCTACCTTCCTCTTCTCCTTTTAAGGACTCTTGTGATTACATTGAGTTTGCCAAGATAATCCAGGATAATGCCACTATTTTAAAGTCAGGGGATTAGCAACCTTAATTCTTTCTACAACTTTAATTACCCCTTTCCTTCTAACCCTACATACTGACATGTTTCAGATATTATAACACAGACATCAGCCATCTTTTAGAAGTGGAGGGTACTATTGACACGTGACATGTCAAAACAATCTCTAAACATTTCAGTGTGAGTACCCCTGCTTCCACATTCTTTAACCTAAATGTAGATCAATGTCTTTGTATGTGTGAAGATCCTATAAATGTGTGATATGTTTTCATAAATACTCTCATTGAAATTCTTTCCTGCTGTAGAAAGCGCCCTAGTATATGACTTCTCATCAAAGGCAACCCTTTTCAGTGTTTGATTTGAGTGTCACTGAAAACTCCCCTTGCCCTTTTTTATATTTCTCCCTTGTAGGCCTGCCACAAGTACATGGAATTTTTAGCATTACTTCTTTGGGTTAGAAAACTGTGTCTTCAATTGATTCTTTCAAAATTCAATTATGAAACTTGGTAGCATATAAATCTACTGTCACAATTAAAACCTTGATATTTATTAATGTATGAGAAAATTTAGATGGCTACCTGATAGGATGCAGGACAGGTAAATTTGGAGCTTGGGAAGTTGGAGAGACATAGATGTGCAAGGCTATTGCATTCCAGAATGATGTGTATGGTTGGTATGGCCTTGGGGAGAACTGTTGATTCATAAATTCAACAAATAGTGCTTACTTTATGTAGTAACTGTGCAACATATTGGGGTTTTAAAAGTCAACAAAATATCTAGTAGCTTCCTTCTCAGACTTTAATTTATGGGCACTCATTGGGATACAATAAAAATATATTTATTTTTCCTGGGCTTAAGGCCTTGTTCCTTCATTAGGTATGAGGCTTTTCTACAGTTGCATAGAACTTTGCATGTAGTAGTTACAGGCTTACCACATATGTCATGGACTGCTGACTTGTGAAGCACGAGTGAACACAGTATAAGTGCACCTCGGCTTTTGTCAGGAACATCTTACATTAGTGTTGTGTAAGCTGTACACATTGTTATACTCTATTGTTGCTATTTTATTTTACACACTTACCTTTATTGATATATAGATAATCCCTTGTCATAGGAGATTGTGTGGTTGAGCTATGTATTACAGGACAGTCTCTGTCTACTGGATGCCAGTACATCCTCTAGTTGTGAGATCCAAAAATGTCTCCAGAAATAGCCAAATGTCCTGTGGGAGGCAAAATCAATCCTAGTTGAGAAACAGTAATGTGTAGCATACAAATAGAAATATGCATAAATCACAAGTGTACGGCTTGACTAATTTTTATGAGTACATGTCACATTCAGTTCAAGAAAAAGGACATTACTAGCATCTAAGGTCTTCTTATTTTAATTCCCATTATTTTCCAACCAAGGATAATCACTGTTCAGACTTCTAATATCATAGTTTTGCCTGTTTTTAGACTTGAAGTGAATGTAAACATGTGGTACAGGCTCTTTTGGGTCTGTGAGGGTCATTCCTTGTGCTGTATGTTGTAATGGTTTGTTCATTTTCATTCCTGTATACTATTCTATCATAGTCATACCTCTATATATTTATCCCTTCTTCTCTTGAGAAACATTTGAATTGTTTTCAAATTTTAGCTATTATGGATAATGCTGCTATGAAGATTTATGTACATGTTTTTTGGTTCAAATTTGTTGCATATGTATACACATCAAAATGAAGTTGCTGAGATTTGAGTCCATGTGTTTCCAGCTTTAGTAGATACTTTCAAGGTTTTCCAAAGTTGTCCTAACAATTTTATTTCCAGGAGCAGTATTTGGGTTCACTGATCCATCATTGCCACTTACTTGGTGTTTTCTAATTTTGTTGTTTTCAAAGATTTGGCCATTCAGGTACATATGTAGTCTTACAACATTGTGGGTTTTGTTTGCATTTCTCAGATGATAATTGAGATTCAGCATGTTTTCATACAATTATTAGCCATTTTCATGTTTTCCTTGTGAAAGGATTTTTTTTTGTCTATTTTTGTGATTGGGTAGAAAAATGATACCATCAGCTCATGTGATTATCAATCTCTTTGGCATTTTTATCTCTAAGCTTAAACTAATTTAAAAAAATAGGCTGATTTTGTTCATCTCTCTCTTGTGAGCTTCAGCAGTACAAGTCCATTCACCAGTCAGAGCTCTCCTGGATGAACTGACCAAATGGAAGTCACAAACTAGCCAAACTAAGGACAGGCCTGTAGGCCTGACAGTCCTGCCAAGGAAGGTCTTGGCTGAGACAAAGTTGTAATCCTTTCTCCTCTTTATCTTCCTTTTAGCTACAAAATCAACAGATAAATAAACATTTCTAGAATTTTCTGTCCTGGTACCATAGCTTAATACATGTTGGCTGTTGGCATAAATGTTTTCCAAGATGTTTATTTATCAGATTACTTTATGAACTAATTTGCTGCTTGAAATGACTACCTAGTGAAGTAAGAATTTATTGTTAGGGAGTCTCACAGATAATAGATAAAGGCATAGTCTTCTGTTCTTTTCCTTCATGCCACTGGTAAGAGCTGTAAGACCAGTATTTTCCTGCCCCATTGGTTTTTGGCCACCTTTGCTGGTGCAACATCACATGCAATATAAAACCTAAATCACTTTCCTTACTCTCACCTTCCTTACTCTCAGGCTTCCTCACAAAACCAGAGCCTACTTGTGGGATGCTTCATTTTTACATTCATGCACCACCTCCTCCTCTTGCCCTTATTACATAACTGTTGAGAGCCCTATGTACTCCTTCCACCTCAGGCTATATCATCACCTCAAGCCTTGGATGCTCTCCATGTTTGGATGGGCAGGCTGTAAGGTGCATTTCATCTGCCCATGCTGTGCTTAGTGCTGCCAAAGGTAGGGCCCCTGCCAGTGATGCATACTTAAGCTAATGACCTATGGGCTTCTGGGAAACAAAAGGGCAGGTAATGGAGGGCTGCCATCAGAAATTGGCAGGAAATAAGGCTCTTTTTGAGCAAAACCATTAAGAAGAACATGAATAAAATAGAAAGAATCTCAGAGGCTCTGGAAATATGATTGTGTTCTCATTTGTATCTCTCAAGTAGAAAGAAATTGAAAGAGATGGCTGGGATCCCAAATTTCTAAGTCCTTAACCTCTGCTGTTGCAGGAACAGGAGAAAGAGATAACAGCAGGGACACACAGGGCAAATGCGCTCTGTTGCCCTTTATAAAACTTTAGTTTCAAACCTTATGTTCTGAAACAATAACGAATAAGCCAGTTTTTCCTTCTACACAGCAGTGCTTTTTGAATTTAAAATTGGTGATTATGACTTCCTTGATTGTCTAATGAACATTTGAAAGTTGAATTGGGAATAAGTTTGGAGGTTCTTTGACCAGTCAATTAATCAGGCATGTATTAATAGTAAATTCTTCACATTATGTGCTTAGGTGCAGAAAGAATAATAACAGCCAACACTTGTATAGTGCTTACTTTGTGCCAGGCACTGTTCTAAAAACTTAATCCTCACAACCATTTGTTGTATGTACTCTTACTATCCCATTATACAGATGAGAAAGATAAGGCTTAGAGGGGGTAAGTAGCAAAACCTGAGATTACATGCTAAGGGAGTCACAGAGCTAGGATTCATACCCAGGCATGCTGGCTCCCTAGTCTATGTTCTTAGCCAATAAACTAATGCCGCCTACCTAAAAAGAAGTATTAGGTTTCTTCTTTGAGAATATCACAAATGAGATAATATTAACTATACATAATTCATGTGGCTATGTCCTAAGAGAGATAATGGTCTGGGCTAAAATGGATAAAGAAGATGAAATGTGAAGGAGCCAAGCCTCAGAAATTATGCAGAATTTCAACAGGTGCAGAGGAAGGTAAAGGTTTAGGATGCCTATGGACTTTTAGCATCCCTGCCTCCAGTAATTGCCAGTAGGAATCATCAAGTTTGTTGACCACCAGAAGCTTCTCTACATGTTTACAAAAGCCCCTCACTGAGGACAGCTGAGCTACAGGTACAGTGGTTGAAACAGTGGTACTCATGTGCATCAGGATCGCCTGGAGCTCTTATTAAAATTTGGACTGCTGGGCTTCACTTCCAGATTTTCTGATTTAGTGGGTCTAGGATGACGTCCAAGAATTTATATTTCTGACAAATTTCTAGGTGATGCTGTTGGGGAGGCCTCCAAATCTGGCCATAAACTGGCCCCAAGACTGGCCATAAACAAAATCTCTGCCACATTGTGAGATGCTCATGATGGCCTTGATGCCCAGGCTAGAAGGTTGTGGGTTTACCAGAATGAAGGCAAGGAACACCTGGCCCACCCAGTGCGGAAAACCGCTTAAGGCATTCTTAAACCACAAACAATAGCATGAGCGATCTGTGCCTTAAGGACATGTTCATGCTGCAGATGACTAGCCAGAGCCCATCCCTTTGTTTCCCACAGGAATACTTTTAGTAAATCTTATGACTGGCTTGCTGTCAATAAATATGTGGGTAAATCTCTGTTCAAGGCTCTCAGCTCCTGAAGGCTGTGAGACCCCTGATTTCCCACTCCACACTCTATATTTCTGTGTGTCTGTCTTTAATTCCTCTAGCACTGCTGGGTTACGGTCTCTATGACCAAGCAGTCTCGGCATGATGGCTGATGCTGTGGGACCTCAGCAAGGTCTGAGAGAAAGAAAGATGTGGGCTGATGGCAGTAGAAGAAAAAAAAATGATTGTTAGAATCATTGTCTAATATTAGCATGATTATCTAAAAGCAATAGCCAACTTCAGTGATAATTTATTCTGAGCCAGTGCTGTACAAATCACTTGATATATACATTATATTGTTTAATCCTTAGAACAGATTTTAAATGCTATTATTTTTCCATTTTGCAGATGAGAAAAGTTAGGATTAAAAATACATTATGAACTTTTCCAGGTCATGTATGTGTAAAATTAAACCTACATCCAGCCAACTCTGGGGTGCAGCCCAATCAGTACTGCTGTTCCATAGCTCTGGGAGGTTTTGATGTGATGTGTTCAGAAGTCCGTAATCTTTGAAAGTATCTAATCAGCCATGCAACAAGACAAAAGTAATAATTAGGGTAAATTGTTCTGGTAGCACTGCGTGGAGCTTAAAGCCTGAGAGGCTAGCTATGGATCTATTATAACAATACAGGCATGATCAAAATTTCAGCAACATAGTTTTTCTTCTTATCCAATTTTCAAAGTGAATAACATGTCAAAGGCTGCTATCAGGAATTTCATTAAGAATGCATTCCATTTTGTTTGCATACCTGATATTTAAAAACATAGATTTTGGAATCTTCAATCTGTTGCTTATAGTTCATTCATTTATTCAAAAAATTACCAAAATCTACTAAAATAACATTTTGGGGGAAAAACTTTGCTTTACTCTCAGTTTATTTTGAAGTGACAAACCAAGCCCAAGTTAAACTTTTCTTACCCCCTGCTTTTTAAACCTCACCTTTGTCTTCAGTGCCCTAAAATTTCATGATTATATGTCTAGATATAGATTTATTATTGTTTATACTGTTTGGGTTTGAGTGGGCATCTTTCTGAAAACTCTTCATTATAATCTCTTCAAATATTGTTTCTTCCTCATTCTCATTGTTATTTCCTTCTGGAATTCTGATTAGAGTATGTTGGACCTTCTCATTCTGCCCTCTAATTTTATTAAACTTTCTTTCATATTTTCAAAATGTATCTTTCAGAAACATTCTGGATAATTTCTTTGATCTGATCATCCTTTCATAGAGTCTCTCTTCACCTCTTTCTAATCTGCTATTTAATTCATTTAATGTTTAATTTCACTTACTTTGTTGTCACTTTAATTTTCAAGTTATTTCTCTTCAGATCCTTTTTACAGTCTTGTTTCATGCTTATATTTTTAAACCTCTATCCTTCAGGCATGTCAGACATTCTTAGTTTATCTTTAGCATCTGATAATTCAAATACTTAGAGTTTTTTTTTTTTTATCTGATTCTGCAGTGTTATTTCTGCTGGTTCTTATTCATGGTTCTTTGGTTACCTGTGTATTTGCAATTATTGGCTATTAGTTCTTATCCCTTGGATTGTTATCTGATGGAATTCTTTCAGGTCATGTTGAAATTGAATTTTTTTCTGGGAAGATTTTAATTTACTTCATATCACCTGGGGATGGGCACTAAAATCCAGGACCATGTTATATGAAAATTTCCACTGGAATTTTTTTTTTTTTTTTTTTTTTTTGACCACACAGAAAGTTTGAACTTGGGCCAAAAACCTGTGTGAGGTCAAGATTATAGTTCCAAATTCCTTAAAGAGATTTTTCATTCTCCTCCACCCAGTGCAAAAGAGAAGTCTCCTTACTGTCCACGTATGAGAGGAAATTATATTCCCAGAGGGCCTCAGCTTTACATGGGGGACTACTATTAGACCTTCTACTTTGCATGTGCTGTAGATTTTGTCTACTTTCTTAGGTGCCGTATATAGTCTTCTACATGTTCAAGTTTGCCAGGGTTCAGTGGATTCCCTCAGGGTTAAAGCTGGCTTCTGCCCTTCTTGCCTCTCATCTTCCAATATCACTTTGTTTTGGCTTTGACATATCACATGCTTTTTTGCCAGATTAGTGATGTACTTAAAATGTTCTAAATATACAAATGTAGATCAGGCTCACATCACAACCCCAGCACTTTGGGAGGCCAAAGCAGGTGGATGGCTTGATTCTAAGAGTTCAAGACCAGCCTGGGCAACATGGCAAAACCCTGTGTCTAGCAAAAAAAATACAAAATTAGCTGGTCTAGGTGGTACCCACCTGTAGTCCCAGCTACTGGGAGGCTGAGGTGGGAGGATCCCTTGAACCCAGGAGGTGGAGGCTGTGGTGAGCTGAGATCACACCACTGTACTTCAGCCTGGGTGACAGAGTGAGACACTGTCTAAAACACACACACACACACACACACACACACACTCATACATAATGTTTTAGCTATTTTCATCAGAAAGTTTTTTCAGAGTATTAAATTAGTCTAATATATTGCAAAGAATGCAAGTCCCAATAAACTGAAAATGTGTTACAAATTGTATTAAAATGACAAAGAGAAAAGCAGAGATTTGTATTTAAAGATACTATTAAATGGCAAGTAAAATACCTGAGGATAGGAACAACACATTTTTTACTTGTTTCTTTAAAGCTTCATACTATGTGTAAGATATAAGAGGCCCATAAATAATAAGTGAATAAAATAATGCAAGCATTGAGATAGCTTTGGAAGCTTCAAATGGACTGATCATTAGAACTCATTATTAAATGTGCTTGGATATATGCTTGACTGATTCCTAAAAATACTTGAATATTTATACATATTTTAACATCCCTAATCCAAAAATCTGAAATCTGAAATGCTCCAAACTCAGACTTGAGGGCTGACATGACGCTGCAAGTGGAAAATTCCATACCTGACTTCATATGGTAGGTCACAGTCAAAACAGGTGTACAATACACGGTGTACACAGTTTCCTCAGCATCCCCAAAGGAAAAAAGACCCTCTCAGCCCCCATCGGCTGTGATATATTTTTCTATGCCCTCCCTGATTCCCCTACACAAGTGCACTACAAAGAATAATAAAATGGCACATGTACAGGCTGTATGCACCAACGGCAGGTTCTCTAAGATGCCCCACATGGGTCCAAGACCTATGTTCATTACTCACTGTGTTTTTTGCTTATTCTCTGTTCTGTAGTAGAAGGATATGGTTTGAAATGTTGAAATAAGCCTGCAGATACACCTATGGTTAACAGTGATAAGAAAACAAGGAAGGATTTATGTTTACCTGTAGCACAGAAAGTCAAGCTGTTGGAGAAAGTGGACAGTAATATAAATGTGAAACACAGAAGAGTGTAGTGTCGGAATGACCACCATATGTTACCTGAAGAAACAGAATGATAAACTGTTGAGGTTTTATGCTGCAAGTGATTGGCAGAAGTTAATGAAAAATAGAAAAACACTGCATAAAGCTAAAAAATGAAGATTTTGGTTGTGTATTAAAAGAGTGATTCCATCAGTGTCACGAGGAACACATGCCACTTAAGGATATACTGATCATAAATCAAGCAAAGATCTATTTGAACAAACTGAACATTGACAGAAACTATATTCAACAAGCTGGTTGCAGAAATTTTTAAAAAGACATAGAATTAATTTTTTAAAGATTTGTGGTGATAAAACATCTGCTGATTGTGAAACAGGGGAGAAATTCATTGATGAGTTTGCCAAGGTCATCCCTAATGAAATTCTGAAGACAGAATAAGTTTATAATGCTAATGAAGCTCTCTATTTTGGTGTTATTGCCCCAGAAAGATACTGACTATAGTTGAAGAGACTATAGCCCCTATAGGACTTAAGGATGCCAAAGACAGAATAATTGAGCTGGGATGTGTTAATGCAGCAGGCACACATACATGTAAATTTACTGTGATAGGTAATTGCATCTGTGCTACTTTCAAGGTATGATTTTTTTTTACCAGTCCATTATTATGCTAACTAAAAGGCATGGATCACCAGGGACATCTTTTCTAATTGGTTTCATGAACAATTTGTGCCAGCGGGTAGTGCTCACTGCAGGGAAGCTGGACTGGGTAACAACTGCAAGATTTTGTCACACTTTGACAATTGTCCTGCTCATGTTCCAGCTGGAATTATCATAAAAAATAATGTTTATGCCATGTACTTTTCCCCAAATGTGACTTCATTAATTTAGCCATGTGACTAGGGTATCCTTAGATCAATGAAGTGTAAATATAAAAACACTTTCTTGAATAGCATGCCAGCAACTGTGAACAGAGGCGTTGGTGTGGAAGGTTTTCAAAAGGAGTTTAACATGAAAGATGCTGTGTATTCTGTTGCCAATGCTTGGAACACAGGGACTAAAGACACAGTATGCATGCCTGGGACAACCCTGGCCTGTGACTATGCTCGGTGATGATGATGAACAAGATTGTGACTTCGAAGGATTACGTATGTCAAGTGAGAAAAAAGTCTGCCCTCCTTACATATGCAAAAAATATACTTTCAGAGTCCATCAGTAAGCTGGAATAAGTGGATATCAAAGAAATTATTAACATTGATAATGATGTTCAATTGTTTACTCATTGATGGTGAAATAGTTGAAATGATTCTGAATCAAGGTGATTCTGATAGTAGTGACGATGAAGATGTTGTTAAGGCTGCAGAAAAAATGCCTATAGATGACATGGTGAAAATGTGTGATGGGCTTATTGAAAAACTAGAACAGCATACATTTATAACAGAACGAGAAATCATGTCAGTTTATAAAGTCAAAAGGAATCCCTAAGACAAAATCCATTAATAAGACATGACTCCAGAGGAAACATTTTGAAAGGTATCCAGGGAATTACTTCTCATTCCTAGAAGACTCATTTCCTGGTTGCTCAACTGCTTCTGAAGTTTCTTTTCACCTACAAAAATAAAATCCAGTTTATGGTAACCTTTTAGTCCACATACAGTATTGCAGGTTGTGATGAAAGCCAGGTGGTGGTTGTTGTTGGACAGCTAATACAGGTATTCTGGCGATGCTGCCATGCTGCTTAGTTATCCTGAACATATTATTTTTCCACTATATTAAAAATATGCCATATTGTTTATTGTTAAGTACTTAAGTGTGAATAGTGTAAAAAAATGTTTTCTGTTGGTAGCATGTAAATTCAGTCAGAATGATGGTGATGCCAAATAATCACAGGTTGTCCACATGAATGAGTGGATGACAGAGGGACGTCTTTGCTTTCTGATGCTTCAACGCACACAAACTTCGTTTCAAGCACAAGATTGTTTAAAATGTTATACAAAGTTACCTTCAGTTTATGTGTATAAGGTATATATAAAACATAAATAATTTCATATTTAGGCTTGGGGCCTATCCCCAATATATCTCATTATATATATGCAAATATTCCAAAACGTAAAAAAATCCAAAATCTTCTGGTCCCAAGCATTTTGGAAAAGAAATACTCAACATATACATGTATATATACATATACTTATATGGTGAGTGTATATAAATACTCAACATATAAATATATACACATATGTATATACATATATGTATATGTTGAGTATATATGTATGTATTACATATGTGTGTATGTGTACAAATATAAATAAATATTGTGTGTATACAAATATAAATACTCAACATATAAATATATAGACATGCATATACATATATGTATATGTTGAGTATATACGTATGTATTATATATGTGTGTATGTGTACAAATATAAATAAAACAGCCATTTACTAAGTAGTTCTAACATTATAACTTAGTCACAGTTATTACTAAGCCCAGCACATTTCGGGTAATCTATCAGGCAGCCCCTATTAACAGACATGAGCTTAATTTAGCAACCTTATTTAGAGCTAACCCATTTCTGATCCTGAATTTCAACCTTGTCTAAGACGGTGAATCACTTACTTGCATAAATTTTATCCGTGGAACTTCCCCTTGAGTCTACTTTTGTGAACTGAGGGGAGGGTATGGGTTGAGCATAAAATCACTGAATACAGGAGAATTGAGGAAAGGATGGTCACTACCAGTGGCATTCCCCTTACAAATGAGGAGCTCTTCAAAACTTGGTAGAAAAGGGTGATATGGAAACCAGAAGAATATCAAAATTTTCTCAAGTTCTGAGGTATATTGCTATTTCTGACTACCTGGCAATCTAGTGGGTAGCTAACTATACTAAAAAGAAAAAAACAAAAAAACATTGCTTTGAGATTAGGAAGTGCTTTGTCTCTTTTAAAAGGCATTTAGAATAATGTTTAGAGTAGACACTGGAATTAAACAAAACTAGTTTCCAAACCTGGCTTTGTCACTTATTATATTTTTGTCTCCATTTGAGCCTCTATTTTATCATCTGGGAAATGTGAATAACACCTACTCAAAATATTGTATTAAAATTAATAAAATATAATATACATAAAATCATCAGCACAGTGACTCATATGTGTAAATGCATAATAAATTGAGCAATAGTAATTGCTATTATGTTTGTCCTTCTCTATGACGTCTAGTGCAGTGTGCTTGTTGCACATTAGGACACTTAATAAATGTCTGCAAATTAACTAATAAAGGCAGGAATCTTTACTTGTTTCAGTGACTGCCCACATTTCCTCCCTGCCTTGGCCTTCACCACTGGAAGAAACAAGAATCAGGAGGATTCTTTGTTCACTGAAAAGAAAGCCATGTAGAGACCTATTCACTTCAACTGCTAATGGACTTGTTAAGTAGTTATTCAAAGAAGGAGGCCAGAGCTGCTTTCTTGCCCCATCAAGGGACAGAAAAAATTCCCAGCACCTGATTCCAGCTCCGCCCTGGAACCAGCAGCCTCCATTCTGTCTGCTTTGCCTTGGCAAAGCTTGTGTACTTTCATTGAATCAACATGCTGACATGCAGCTCTGCCGCCACTGCAGCCACCACCCACATACACTCTCTCAAGAAGCACTATTTATTCTTGCCAATCTTCAAAAAGAGGTTAGAGATAAAGACCAGTCTTCTGGAGGGCCTGCTTTGTGACCTCAGTGAGGGTCTTTCCAACTATTTCATTTGTTTGCTTGAGAAACTCCCACCTTGCCTCTAACAATTCAGCTCGTTATCAGAAAATTTCAGTAGACTGCCTGATTCAAGAAGGATGTACAAAACAAGCACACACTATCAAATAGAATGCAGGGGAATATTTCTATGGCTACATTAAAGAGGGAAAGGGGGTTTGTAGTCAGAACACAAAACCATAAATGAAATTACAATATTTCTCTCAAAACCCACCATCTCCTCCTCCCTCTTATTTTTTACTTGATTTGTGACATTAAGCTAAATAATTAGACATTCTAGATTTCAAGGCTGTCCTCTGCAGTTTGAAAGTGAGAGTGAAATATTTTTACAGAGGTATTTCTGTTTTCCTGCAATACCATGCACCTTGCTTATTGTATGAAATTTTTCTTCACACAATTTTAGAGGCTTCTACAAAACCTTAATACCCAAGTAGTGGGTGTAAAGTGAGCTACTTAATCAGAGGGGATCTTGAATAGAATTACACAGAGTGTAACGTGGAATCCATGATTCTGACAAACAAGTAAAACTGTTTTTATCTTTAACTCCAATAATGAACTGATGCAAAAATTCTCAATATCCATTTTGTGGCAAATGGTAGAATTTCGTTCTTTTGTTTTTTATTTTGTTTAAGGCTGAATAGTATTCTGGTGTGTGTGTGCGTGTGTGTGTGTGTGTGTGTGATATGTATACACCCATACACACTGTATTTTCTTTATGCACCAATTTAAAGGTCTTACATTTAAGTCTTTAATCCATTTGGAGTTGATTTTTGTATATGATGTGAGATTAGGAACTAATTTCATTATTTTCCTCATGGATACCCAGTTTTCTTAACACTATTTATTGAAGACAATGTCCTTTCCCCATTGTGTGTTTTTGGCAGCTTTGTTAAAGAGCAATTGATTGTATATGAATGGATTTATTCTGGGCTCTCTATTCTGTTCCATTGGTCTATATGTCTGTTTTTATTCCAGTATCGTGATGCTTTGATTACTATAGCTCTGTAGTATATTTTGAAATTAGGAAGTACAATGCCTCTAGTTTTGTTCTTTTTGCTCAAGATTGCTCAAGAAGACTATTTGGAGTCATTTGTGGTTCCAGAGGAATTTTAGGATTTTTTTTTTTTTTTTTTTTTTTGAGACAGAGTCTCACTCTGTATCCTAGGCTGGAGTGCAGTGGCACAATCTTGGCTCACTGCAACCTCCGCCACCGGTGTCCTGGTTCAAGCAATTCTCCTGCCTCAGCCTCCCGAGTAGCTGGGATTACAGGCGCATGCCACCATGCCCAGCTAATTTTTGTATTTTCAGTAGAGACAGGGTTTCACCATGTTGGCCAGGCTGTTCTTGAACTCCTGACCTTGTGATCTGCCCTCCTCAGCCTCCCAAAGTGCTGGGATTACATGTGTGAGTCACCGCACCAGGCCAGGATTTTTTTCTATGAAAAAAAGTTTCAGGATTTCATTTTCTATAAAAAAAAAAGTCATTGGAATTTGAATATGTTTAATAGAAATGACAAGGGAAGGCATCCTTTTGTTATTCCTGATCTTAGAGGAAAAGCTTTTAATTTTTCACCATTTGAGTATGATTTTAGCTTGGGCTTGTTATACATGGCCTTTATTGTGTTGAGGTACATTCCCTATATACCTAATCTGTTAAGAGTTTTTATTATTAAATGATGTGGAATTTTGTCCAATCTTTTTTCTACATCTATTGAGATGATCATATGGATTTGTCCCTTATTCTGTTAATGTGCTATATCACATTTATTAATTTGTGTATGTTGAACTATCTTTGCATCCAAGGGAAGAATCCTGCTTGATCGTGGTAATTTTTTTTTTTTAATATGCTATTGAATCTTGTTTACTAGTACTTTGGTGAGGATTTTTGCATCTAAATTCACAAAGACATTGGCCTGCAATTTTCTTTTCTTGTAGTGTCCTTGTCTGGCATTAGTATAAGGATAAAGTTGGCCTTGAAAAATGAGTTTGGAAGTGTTTCCTTGTCAATTTTTTGGAAAAGTTTAAGAAAGATTGGAATTACTTTTTCTTTAACTGTTTGATAGAATTTACTAGGTTGTAGGCTTTTCTTTTGTGGAACACTTTTGATTACTAATTCAATCTTCTTACTCGTTACTGTTCTGTTCAGATTTTCTGTTTCTTCATGATTCAGTTTGGGCAGATAATATGTATCTAGGAATTTATCTATTTCTTCTGTGTTTTCCAATTTGTTGGCATATAATTGATCACAGTAGTCTTTTATGATCTTTTGCATTTCTGTGGTATTAGTATATTGTTTTCTCTTTCATTTATAATTTTATGTATTTGAATTGCCTGTCTTGTAATATTATTTATATTAAAAAATCCAACTTTAGTTTCTTTGAATTTTCCTATTGTTTTTCTGTTTGATTTATTTCTGCTCTGATCTTTATTATTAATACTTATCTTCTACTGACTTTGGGCTTAGTTTGTATTTCTTTTTCTACTTCTTTGAAGTGTAAAGTTAGGTTGTTTATTGGAGATATTTTTCTCGTGTAAGCATTTATCACTATAAACTTCCCTATAAGCTGCTTTTACTGCATCGTATCAGTTTTGATATGTTTTATTTTCATTCTCATGCATGTGTCATCTTTCTCATCAAGATGATGATATCAATTTCATTAAGATTTTTTAAAATTCCTTATTTGACATTTTTATTGACCCCTTAGTTGTTCAGGAGCGTGTTGCTTCATTTTCACATATTTGTGAATTTTCTGTGTGTGTTTGAGAAGAAAGTGTATTCCGCTGCAGTTAGATGAAATGTTTTGTGTATGTCTATTAGACCTGTAGGGTTGTTCAACACTGTATCCTTATAAGTTTTCTATCTGGATGATCTATTCAGTGTTGAAGGTGAGGCATTGAAGTCTCCTGCTATCATTGAATGCTGTTTCTCTATTCATTTCTGTAATGTTTGCTTTATATAATTAAGAGCTTTGATATTGGGGAGGTATTTATTTATTGTTATATCCTCTTGACAAATTGATCCTTAATCATTATATAGTAACCTTTTTAGTCTTGTTTTACAGTTTTTTGACTTAAAGTCTATTTCATTTAATGCAATTACTGCCATTCTTGCTCTCTTTTGGTTACCATTTGCATGGAATATCTTTTCCCTTCTGTTCACTTTCAGCTTAAGTGTGTCCTTACAGCTAAAGTGATCTCTTTTAGGCAGCATATAGTTGGATCTTGTTTTTTAATCCATTCATATACTTCTATCTTTTGATAGGAGAATTCAATTCATTTATACTTAAAGTGAGTGTTGATAGGTAAAAATTTACTACTGCCATTTTGTTAATTTTCTGACTGTTTTGTAGTTTCTTCATTTTATTCTTTCTCCCTAGGTGTATTCCTTTGTGATTTGATGATTTTTATGCTTTGATTAATGGTACGCTTTATTCTCTTGTCTTTATCTTTTATGTGTTTACTGCTGGTTTTCTCTTTGTGGTTACTAAGGGGCTTACATAAAACATAACAGTTTGTTTTAAGCTAATAACAAATTTAACTGTACACAAAAATGCTACACTTTAACATCTCCTCCCACATTTTATGTTGGATGTCACAATTTCCATTTTTATATATTATGTATCAATTAAAAATTATTGTAGTTACAGTTATTTTTAATACATTTGTCTTTTAACTTTTATACTAGAGTTAAAAGTGATTTATGCACCACCATTACAGCGTTAAAGTATTCAAGATTTGACTATATTTTTACCTTTATAATGAGCTTTATATTTCATATATTTTCATGTTGTTAGAGTGTTTTTATTTCAACTTGAGGAATTCCCTTTAGCATTTCTTGTAAAGCAAGTCTAGTGGTGATGAACTTTTGTAGCCTTTTGTTGTTGTTCTGGGAAAGTCCTAATCTCTCCTCCAATTCTGAAGGACAGCATTTTCAGTTATAGTATTCTTGGTTAAATTTTTTTTTTTTTTTTTTTGCATGTTGAATATATCTTTTCTATTGTTTCCTGGCCTGCAAGGTTTCTTCTTAGAAATATACTGATAATCTTATATTCTCTCATATGTGATAAATTGCTTGTCTCTTGGGGCTTTCATAATTATCTGTCTTTGGCTTTTGAAAATTTGATCATAATGTGTGTTGTTAAAGATCTCTTTATATTTAATCTATTTATATTTCTACCTTTATAATGGGTTATATACTTCATGTATTTTCATGTTGTTAGAGTCCTTTTATTTCAACTTGAAGAACTCCCATTATGATTTCTTGTGAAGGGGTTCTTTGGACTTCATGGATCTGGGTGTTCATTTCTCTCTCCAGATTTTAGAAGTTTTAGTCATTATTTCTTTACAAAATACTTCTGCCCTCTTTTCTTTCTCTGTTCCATCTGGAACTTCCATAATGCATATATTGGTTTGCTTGATGTTGTCCCATAAGTCCCAAAGGCTTTTATTTACTTATTTCTTTTTTTTTTTTTTTTTTTTTTTTACTGTTTTTCATTCTGTTTTCTTTTGGTTCCTCCAACAGATTAATTTCAAATGTCCTGTTTTTTGCTCAAAGATTTTTTTCTGCTTGAGTCTGTTATTGAGACTCCTTATGAAATTTTTAAATTCAGTTATTGTGCTCTTTAGCTTCAGAATTTCCTTTCTGATTTCTTTTATGTGGTTTTTATCTCTTTATTAAATTTTTAATTTGTTCATATATTGTTTTTAAAGATTTGTTTAGTTGACTATCTGTGTTATTTTGTAGCTCACTAAGCTTCTTTAAGAGTATTATTTTTATTATTATCTTTTATTGTTATCAGGAAGTGCAGAGATCTTCATTTCTTCAGGGTCAGTGTCAGGTGCATGTATGTTTAGCATTGTTATATTCTCTTGCTGAATTGATCCTTTTGTCATTATATTGTGACCTTCTTTGTTTCTTTGTACAGTTTTTGGCTTAAAGTCTGCTGTATCTGATATGAGTATAGCTACTACTGCTTGATTTTGGTTTCTATTTGCATGGAACATCTTTTTCTATCCCTTTACTTTCAGTCTATATGTGACCTTACAGATGAGATGAGTGTCCCAGTGGGTCATATTTTTTTTTTTATCCATTCTGCAAGCCTATGTCTTTTGAGTGGAAAATTTAACCATTTATACTTAAGGTTATTATTGATATGTGAGGGCTTATTCCTGTCATTTAGTTGACTGATATCTGATTGTTTTGTATATACTTTGTTCCTTTCTCTCCTCTTTTTTATCATTGTCGTTTGGTGGTTTTCTGTAGTGTTATCATTTGAGATTTTTCCTTGTTTACATATTTGATCTACTAATGGTTTTATATTGTTGTGTGTTTTTATGATGGTAAATATTTTTCTTTCACTTCCAGACATAGGATTATCTTAGGCATTTCTTGTAGGACTGGTCTAGTGGTAATGAATTCCCTTAACATTTGCTTGTCTGAGAAAGTCTTTTTTTCTGCTTTACTTATGAAGGATAATTTTGCTGAGTTTAGTATCCTTGACTGACAATTTTTTCCTTTTAATACTTTGACTATATTATCCCATTCTCTCCTATCATGTAAGGATTCTGCTAGAAATTTACTGTTAGTCTGATGGGGATTCATTTACAGGTGGCTAGATACTTTTCTCTTGCAGTGTTTCAGAATTCTCTTTATTTTTGACTTTTGACATTTTGACTACAATGTGCTGTTGAGAAGACCTTTTTGAACAATATATTTTTTGAGGATCTCTGGGCTTCCTCAGTCTGGATGTCTACATCTTTTGCTAGGCTTGGGAAGTTTTAATCTATTATCTTGTTAAATAGGTTTCCTAACCCTTTAGTTTTCTCTTTGCCTTCTGGGACACCCAAAATTTGAATATTTGGTCACTTTATGGTGTCTCATATGTCATGGAGGCTTTGCTCATCCTTTTTTATTCTTTATTTAAAATTGTTTTCTGGCTGGGTCATTTTAAGAGACCTGTTTTCAACTTCTGAGATTATTTTATTTGGTTTTTCAGTATTTTCTTGGGCCTCCCAGAGCTTCTTCAAGATTAATATTTTGAATTATTTTTCTAGGAATTTGTAAATTTTTCCTGGATTGAAATCTCTTGCCTGAGAATTATTGTGATCTTTTGGTGGCATCATATTTTCTTGCTTTTTCATGTTTCTTTTGCCCTTATATTGATATTTGTGCATCTGATGTAAGAATTGCTCTTTTCAATTTTTGGATTAACTTTCATGGAGGAAGACTTTTTCCTGAAGATATATTAATGTTGATGGTTGGCAAAGGTACTTTAGCTTTGATTCTGAGTGCATGCAGTAGTGTAGTCTCTGTATGATTTCTTCAGCTGTGAATAGTATCAGAGGAACCTGTGATTTTCTCAGTGGCTTGGCTGAGGTTGTTAAGAGAAGCTGTGGTGAGGCTTTGCTGGGGATAGGTATGCCAAGTGGGCCAGTTCTCAAGCCCCAGTGTATCAGTGGCAGGCAGAGTGTGCTTGACCTAGGGCCACTCAGTGGCATATACAGGCACCAGTGTTACTGGATCCAGGTGGGCCTATTCTTGAGTGTCCAAAATGCTTGCCTGTGTACTGACAGTTGTTGCAGTGTGCCAGATGTGTGGGTGGGTCCTGAGGTCCCTAGACATCATACCCAGCATGGGTGATGGGAGTAGCAGTGGTAGGATAACCTTTAGGCTCCCAGGTGGCACTTACTAATGTTAGCAGTGGCAGTGATGGGCTGGGCAAGCCAGTCTCCATGTTCTAAGGTGGCACATGTGAATGGGTGTAGGTGGCAGGGTTGGCAGCAGAGTGAGGGGGCCCATCTCCAGGTCCTGGGAGTGAGTACTTTTTATAGTTCCTTTTCAACTGCACTTATGACTTCTTAGTTAAATCTCCGCTTCATTTATTTATGTGTTTACTTATTTTATTTTAGTGATTGCTCTAGGGTTTGCAAATTGTAGTTTTGCATTACTACAGTCTACCTTTAAATAACATAACCATTATGTCATAATGGTCTGAGAACCTTACAACAGTGTACTTTTGTTTTTTCTCTCTCATTTTTAATGCTGTTTTTGTCATACATTTTACTCTACATATGTTATAAACTCAACAATATATTATTATCCTTCATATTTACACAGTCAATTTTCTTTTATAGAAACTTAAAAATTGAAAAAAATCTTATATGTTTACTCACATATATATAATTTCCAGTGCTTTTTGTTCTTTTATGCAGATAAAAATTAGCATCTGGTATCATTTCTTCTTGCTTGAAGAACTTCTTTTAATGTTTTTTGCAGTACATGTCTGTTGGTGGTGAATTATCTTAGATTTTGGTTATCTAATAAATTCTTTATTTTATCTTCATTTTTGAAAGATTTTTTTCTTGGAATAGATTTCTAAGTTGATAGTTTATTTCTTTCTATACCTTAAAAGTATTGTTCATTTGTCTACTGACTTTCATAAGTTGCTAATGAAAAGTTTGCATTCATTCTTCTCTTTGTTCCTGTCTATGTAACTCTTTTTTGAAGGGAAGTTCTGAAGTTCTGAGTGCTTTCAAGATTTTTAAAAAATCACTAGTTTCAGTATATTGATTATGATGTTCTTTTGTATGGTTTTGTTTATTTTTACTCTAGGGTTCTTGGATCTATGCATTTATAATTTTTATCAAATTTGGAATAGCTTTGAGTACAATTAATTCAAACCTGTTTTCTAATCATACATGTGTTAACTGCTTGATACTGTTTCACAGGTTGCTAATATTCATTTTGGATAGCTTTTTGCTATGTGTCAAGTTTGCTGATCATTTCTTTTTCAGTGTCTAATTTTGTGTTAATGCCTCCCAATATATTTTTCATCGTAGCCATCTCTAAAAGTTTTACTTGGATCATTTTTTAATGTCTTCCATTTATATCTTCATTACATTCAAGTTTTCCTCTATCTTCTTGAACATGTAGAGTTTATTTATAATATCTGTTTTTATGTCCTTGTCTGCTGATTTTATCACCTCTGTCTTTTTTGTGTCTCTTTTTATCGGGTGATCTTTCTCCTGGTTATGTGTCAGACATTTCTACTTTTTTATATTTCCATTATATTTTTTTCATGCTAGACATTATAAATTTTACATTGTTTGGTGTGATTTTTTTTTCTCATTCTTTTAAATAAGCCTGAGACTTTATTTTGACAACCAGTTAAGGTATTGAAATCAATTTTATTCTTTTGAGACTTGATTTAAGCTTTTAAAATTGCCACTTTAGAGCAGCCTGTAATCTGGGGATAATTTTGCTCTTCTACTAAGGTGATGTCCTGAGGATTCTATTCAATGATCAACATATTATAATATCTTTCCATTCTGGCTAGTAAGAACGCAAACTATTCTCAGCTTTTTATGAAGAGTTTTCAACCTCTTGCTTTCTGGTGATTCCCCAGTCTTTATGGCTTCTTTCTTGGGTCTGAAGATAAGTACTGAACTAAAGATTCAAGGATACCTTTATGCAGAGCTCCAGAGCTCTTTGATTCCTCTTTTCAACTGAGTCTACTAGGCTCTGGATTCTTCCCTCTGAGCCACAGTCTGCAAAGTGAAAATCTGGGAATCTGTAGGGCTTACCTCATTTGTTTTACTGCTTATTGTCCAATGTCTAAAAGTCATTGTTTCAAATATTTTGTCCATGTGGTTCACTGCCTATGGCTTATGAATATCTGTTTTGCATTTCCTACATTTGGCCCTGTTCAAAGTTATTTTATCCTGAGTGTCCCAAATGGATCTCTATTATTCATTCATTCATGGTTTAGACATCATTGACATGCCATGTGCTGGAAAGTTTGTGAGGCACTAGGGAAACAGAGTGAGGGAGACATAGTCACTATCTTGGAGAGCTACCTGAGTGTGTGGGAAACAAACTTTTAAAATTATAATTGGGCTATATGGCTACAATGTCTGCTATTATGAGAGAATTAATGATGTGTCATGGGAAACCAGAGGAAGAAAGAATTAATTATAACTGGGTTGGTCTAGGATCAGGGAAGAGTGGTTAAAGATGATTTCACATAGGAGGTGACTTAACTGTGGTGCAACTCAATAGTCTATGTCTCACAAAAAACTAATAAGCAATGAAACAATTTTTTGGCATAAAGGTTATAACTGTTGGAATGCCTAGTAAAGGTAACAAACTCGAACACTTAAAACCCATAATAATATAAGTATTTATATTACAAAACTTATAATAATATATTTATAAGTATAATATATAATATATTATAATATTATTTTATATTAAATTATTGTAATATCATATATGATATAATATATTATAACACTATATATTATATTTATGTATATTTTTAATAATAATATATTATAATAATATAATCATAATATAATATATTCTATATTATTATATATTGTATTGTAATAATGTAATATATTCTTATATATAATACATTATTATATATAATACATAATAATATAATATATTCTATATAATGGAATATACTATTCTGTATAATACATAATAGAATATATTCTATTCTATTCTATAAAATAGAATGTATAATATTCTAATAGAATATATCATCTTATTATAATAATAATTATGTTACTATAATATAATTATTATAATATATTATAATATAATTATATTAAGTTTTATATTATATTATAAATTAATTAAATTAATTATACTTAAATATGGGAGAACAAAATAGATGAGAAGTGAAGTACTATGGCAAATTTTAAAACCACAGTTCAATAGTACTAAATAATTTTTGCTTGCTTATTCCTCTGAATGATCATTCCATTTAATATTCATGACGGTTGTAGGGGATAGTGTCTTTATTATCAGCTCTCTTTTGCAGATAAACTGAAGTATAGACAGGTTAAGTAAATTGTCATAAGCCTAGCAAATGCTATGTGGCAGAGTTTGGATTCAGGCTGAGGAGGTTGTAGGGCACCAGAACTGTAGTCTTTTTTTTTTTTTTTTTTGAGACGGAGTCTCACTCTGTCGCCCAGGCTGGAGTGCAGTGGGCGGATCTCAGCTCACTGCAAGCTCCGCCTCCCGGGTTACGCCATTCTCCTGCTTCAGCCTCCCCAGTAGCTGGGACTACAGGTGCCCGCCACCTCGCCTGGCTAGTTTTTTTTATCTTTTAGTAGAGACGGGGTTTCACCGTGTTAGCCATGATGGTCTCGATCTGCTGACTTCGTGATCCACCCGTCTTGGCCTCCCAAAGTGCTGGGATTACAGGCTTGAGCCACCACGCCGGACCCAGAACTGTAGTCTTAACTGTTGTTAAAGCAAACTAAATATGGATCCTGAGGACTCTCTACTCCATATTTGAGTCCTTGTGGAGAACTGTAACCTAGTTTAATAGTCAGACAAAATTGAAAACCTAACTTAATACTATGCACCTGTAACAATGACTGAATGTTGGCCAATCCCAGCAGCCAAACTTCAACCACTCGTAGACTGCTGGATGCTCAAACTGCATTCAAATAAAGCAAATGCTGAACTGTAACCAATCTCACGGTTTCTGTATCTCACTTCCAATTCCTGTATGTCACTCTACCTTTTTTGTCTATAAATTTGTTCTGACCACAAGGCACCCCTGGAGTCTCTGTGGATCTGTTGTGATTCTGGGGGCTGCCCGATTCACGAATCATTTATTGCGCAATTAAACTCCTTTAAATTTAATTTGGTTGAGGTTTTTCTTTTGTCAGTTGATGTCAGAAGCGGAATCTGAAGTGGAGCTTCCAGCAGCCCCCAGGAGCACTGCAGGACCCACTTGTGTCCATTGATCTCTCAGAGCAGTTGGGGATCCTGGGAAAGCTCCCTCTCGGATTTCTGAGCTCCACGGATTTGTGTTTTGAGCTCTTCAAGTTTCTTTGAGCAAATTCATAATCCAAATTGGGTTTGGAGTAGCTACAGATACTGGACTGGGTCCAGGAACAGATTTGATCTGGGAATTAACTGGCTTGGATCCAGTTAGAGGCCTCTTACATCTGACTGGATCAGAAAGGAACTGGTAGTAAGCAGTAATATTGCAGGGGTTATAAAATTTTCTTTTGAAAATTCACAGGGATTTTTGTGTTATACCCCTTTGTTTCATTTTTCTTGCATGCTTAGGTAGGAAAAAATCATTGGCTAAGTTAATCAAGAGAACCCGAGTGTAAAGCCAATATTTTAGGTAAAACTAGGATCCTTAATTTCTGGAAAACTGAATTCCTTCTGGCTTATATTTTAGGCCTGGGAGGCAGCGAAGTCTTACAGAAATGGCAAAATCTTACTAAAGATAAATTACAGTGGAAGTGAACAACAATGTATTGAAGTACATTTTAAAAATGAAGGCTCTCAGTAAAGTCCATTTTGGCTAAGAATGGATTTGGCACTACAGCATGTCAATTCAACTGCTATTCTCTTTGGGATAATCTGCCTTGCATTCCTTGCCAATGGTTGTGGGTGTCAGGATTAGACATGTACAAGTTTGTGGAATATGGGGAACTTTTTCCTCCCTAAAAGGGGAAACTTGAGAGATGACAGGACTGCTGGAAAAGATCCCTTTGCTACCAAGAAGCAGCCACCTGAACTTTTCAGTGTCACTGCAATGGGTAGATCTTTCTCTGGCCTCCCTGATCATTTTGCCTTCCCCACTCTGCCACAGGCAATGCTTTTCTCTCTCTCCTTTCCCTTTCTTATCTTTTCTATTATTCACGGCAACCATATTGCCCAGAGATCACAGGTTAAAACTCCTAGTCAGAGTTTGGATTAACAATGATGGGGCCCAAGCAGGGGCAAGTTTGAGCCTTACCAGTTTGACATTGGGTGCTAATCAGAGTAGCTAGTGTCTTTGTTTTGTCACACACATTTTACTCTGGCCAGAACAGAAAAATTTTCCTGTATGATGTGGTTGGCCCCAGCAAGATGGTATGGCAAGCTGAGTCACTAGGGCCACTCAGGGAAAGGGCACCCAGAAACCTGGCGTGCCAGCAAAAGGGTGAGAATTTCTTACTCATCAGGTTTCTGGCTTCTCTCTCTCTGTGCAATTGGTTGAATGAATGGTAAAAATCCCTGTTTATCTCTATCTTATTTTATGTCCTTGGGAGCTTGACCTTGTAACCATGTGGCAGTACTTTCTTTTGGTCTCCACCTTCCAGGGCACAGGAATGTTAGGTTTTATGTCATAGTTAGCTCTAAAAATCATCTTGAGTAGTTAAAGGCCTTTGCAAGCTCAAAATTAACTACTATAGATTTCTTCTGAGAAATATGGTAGATGCTACTCTGTCCTGTAGTTAAGGTTTTCGCCCTTTCACGCTGGTGGTCAGGGTTTGATTCCCTGCTTAGGAAGTAAGTCCTTTTTGGTTTAATATCTGCATGACTTTGTCTAGTCTCTTCTCCTCCATGTGCTATCTTAAATTTTCCTTTCTTTGAGCACCTGGGAGGTTACCTTTGGTAAAGTTCAATAGCCTGAAATATTGGCCGTTTGGCCTGGCTAAAATAGGGTAATGAAAAATTTTTAAAGGATGTTATTAAAGAGTGCTATGGTTAAAAGTCAGCTTAATTAAAAGCCAATATTCAAGCTCTAACAGCCTGGTGTCCTTGGGAAAAACAAGAGGCACCAAAACCCCTTTCCTGGCCTTGTTCTTCCAAAGGCTTCACCCTAAAGCCAATAACCAATTAAGAAACTTAAAAACTGACAAATGAAAAATCTTACAACTACTGTAGTAATATTCTTCTGTCTGTCTGTGTAATTATATATGTGTTGTGTGTAATGTTTATATAAAAGAGCTCTAATTAATTGACTTAAACAAAAATAAGTGCTTAAATCAAATATTTCAAAAGCAAAATAAAAACAGCTTTAAAGATTATGGATAAAATGAAAACATTTTGTCTAAATTATGCAGGTTTGCTAAGTGCTTTAAGGTCATAAACTGCTTTGACTTTTGAAAATTGTTCAATTTCTTTTGGAGACATTAAATTCTAAATAAGGCCTGGGGAGATATAGAATTAGCCATGCCCCATTTCTATGCAAAGAAGGTTATAAAGAAAATAGATTTTATATGAGAAAGGATATTGTATGGTAAATTTCTGTCCTAAAGTAAAATGACTGGTTGTTTAAAAAGAGGGATGTTCAGGGCAAGTCAGAAAGTCTAAACATGTCATACATGGTCTGTGTAAGTTATGAAAGAATTTATAAAAATAAATGTATGCCAGAAATGTTGTACAATTTAAAGGTAATTAGGCCTCCTAAATGCTTCACAAAATGCCACTATGACTCTTAACTATACAGCTTTCCTGTTTTTACAGCTAGGTAAGGCCTGGGACATGTGAAATTAGATGCTGGAAAGAGTCAGACCTTATCTCTATTTCTGTCTGGGTCCTAGGCTCCACATCTAATACATAATTAGAATCCCTTACTTACCGAGGTTTTCACCAAAAGTAAAAGTCACTAAGAGTTAACATTGTAATATTTAATTTAGACTACTGAAAAAAAATAAGTTTATGTACAAGGCATGTAAGGAGAATAAAATGATTTTTTGTAAGAGATTATAAGAAGGTATGGGAATGTAAATTTTTGCCTAGGTTAGAGGGTTAAAGAATTGTTTTAAATTAAATAAAGCTAAAGGTTTGAACAAGTTATGGAAGGTTTATAAAAAAATTAATTGTAAAAAATTCTCCATGTGAACCTATTGGCTAAAGTTAAAATGGCATTATTCAGTTTTTTTCCATAAATTGGACATTGGAAGAAAAGCACAACAGAGTTTGCTTACAACATTGTCCTGCTCTGAAAAAAAAAAAAAATTGTAAAGGGTTATAAAAGGTTTATAAAAATCTTACCATATTGTCAAACTAATTAAACTGAATAGATTTATAAAATGTTATTAAAAAACAAACTAGCTTTAACACTACAAATACACTAATGGAAATATAAAATTTTGTTTTCTCTTTTAAAAAGGATTTTTATGTAATATTAAAAGATAATGAAAGGTTTTTGTTTACCTTTTAAGTAAACTACAAAAGAAAAAGGGGGAAAGGGAAAGAAAGGAGACAGAGTCAGTTGGTCTCATGCTATCTCAATTGGGTCTTTTTTGGAAAGCTGAGTCTCCTCTCTATCAGAATAATGTTTTTTCCTTTAAAAAATTTTGAGCTATCATTTTGGCTAAATGAATGACTGATAGTAACCTAAGATTCTCTTTTGTAATATCCAATGCTTAAAACTTTGTTATTTAAGAAACCTTTCAAAATCAAGCTCTAGATTCTCATACTAAGTCGGCCAATGCTAAAATTGTTTAAATATACAGTTTGAATGAACTCCGTGGTCTAAGTCGAATTACCTCTGATAACCCACCTAAATTGAAGAAACAACTGGTATTCAAGAGGACATAAGTCTAGTGTTAAGCATGCACTCATGAAGAACCAGGACAGCCACCTGTCCTTCCTGATTCTTTAAAGCTTTTGTTATTAAAGGTTCTGCATTCCATGACTTGTCATGGAAAAGATAAAATGATCCAAATTAAGTATACTGACATGGTGACATAAATTGTGGAGTAGTTTAAAACCAATGTTTGGTTTCATATTCCTGGGAAGACAATCAAAGCTTCAGGTACATTTGGCTACCTGATGGACCATTTAAACATTTATAAAGGGATTTCATTCGATTGTCATTTTCAATGCATGTTTTCTGGTTGTATAAAAGTTTTCCCATGCAAGAGGGCTGATGTTATAACAGTAGAGTGTTGTGCAACAGTGTATTTTCACCAAGTAAAATAATCTTTTCATGGTTCATTAAGGACAATCCCTTCATGATCTAGAACCTGAAGATAGGATCTTCTGAGAACATCGGAGAAAGACTATCTCTACCATCCACACTACAGCAAAACTTTGGAGTCTTGAACCTTGGGTTCATAATCTCACAACTGAGAGGGGTCCCTCCACACTCCTACAACTGTACACCCATTGCAACCCTTAAGGTAAAACTAACCAGGAAAGTTTCTCCCCACAAGAAGATGGCATCCTCGATGTGAACTGCTTTTCCCAAGATCACTAATCAAGACTTCTACTATTGAGAGACTTACCTTTGAATATATTTTCCTTGTTTATGTCTCTGAACAATAGAAATGAAAAGGGGGTCTATTGTGTGCATTTATAGGGTATACTTTTATTTATGAAGGATTTTGCAGCCAGCCTTACACATGAATAACCATATACTTTAATAGATAAAAGATGAAGGCCCAATATAGGTGAAAAACTTTGGTGGTGCACATGTTGCCTCATAATCAGTCAAAATACTTCTCAACGCACATCATGGATTAAAGAGAACATTGCCAGGAGGCCTTCACTCTTCTAGAAGGATGTCATTTGTTAGGTCCTTTTTTCATGGTTTAGAATAAAATAGGCAATAATTAGAAATGTCACCTTCACAATGAGCTCTAGTAGAATTTACACATCAATACACAGACAACAGACTTTAAATTCTCTTGTGAAAGCTATGCTAAATAATAGAATTGGCTAAACATAAAAGAACCCGTACATCTACTGACACTTGTGGCCTATGGAGAAGTACATCAAATGTAAATTATAAAATTTCAGTTGTGGAGGATTAATGAAAAGACCACTCAGTCAAGCGAGTAGACTCTTCATCTAGCTCATTCTTTAATCTATTTACTTTTATGTGGTTTGGTTTATGGGGACCCTTGGTAAGGAGCATACTCCAAACTCTTGCATTATCCTCCCAGGAGTTATAATAATAGTCTCTCTAGTGCACTGTACTCTCTCACAGGTTTTAAATGTTTGCATGCAGTTGTCTCTAGAGCGTCAAATGGTTTCTCTTCAACTGGAATGACAAAAGCCAAAAGAAATGTGTGACCGTGAGGGCACCATAACCTATGAATGACATGCTTAGACCAGAAACCCAAAATGGTGGTAACTGAGTGTGGTGCTAAGGCCCTAAGTTTTGGTTACACTGTCACCTACATGAGAACCTGAGCGAGGCCAAAAGGGGGATTTTTTTTTTTTTAGACAGAGTTTCACTCTTGTTGTCCAGGCTGGAGTGCAATGGCACAATCTCCGCTCAGCACAACCTCTGCCTCCGGGTTCAAGCAATTCTCTTACCTCAGCCTCCCAAGTAGCTGAGATTACAGGCATGTGCCACCATGCCCGGCTAAATTTGTATTTTTTATTAGAGACAGGATTTCTCCATGTTGGTCAGGCTGGTCTCGAACTCCTGACCTCAGGTGGTCCGCCCTCCTTGGCCTCCCAAAGTGTTGGGATTACAGGTGTGAGCCACTGTGCCCAGGCCGGGGATTTTTTTTCTTTTAACAAAATTATAGGATACCATTATTTTGAACTGAGTTCATACACTAGACCCCAACAAACCAAGCCAAACTAAAATGGAGTCACTCATGCTAAATGTGACATAAGTCAAACTAAGGCTTTAAGAAAACACATAGATTCTAGAACAGACCAGGTTTTGTTTTTCTCCTGTAAACAGGATGTTCCAGCATAAGGAGATACCCTCTACTCAGTCCTTATTCCCTCCTTGCAAAACCCACTGTTCTACTGTTTCCCAGTGGGTTTCAAAACCATATAAGCACATTTATGATAGTGATAGTAACATCAATGGCCAAGATTTTGGTCAATCTCTCAAAACTGAGAAATGACAAAAGAGGGGAATTGTTAAAGCAAACTAAATATGATCTGAGAAGGGCCCCATACTTCCTTCCATATTTGAGTCTTTGTGGATGAACTGTAACCCAACTTAATAGTCAGACAAAATTGAAAACCCAACTTACTGTTATGTACCTGTAACAATGGCTAAATGTTGGCCAATCCTAGTGGCCATACTTCAACCACTCATAGACTGCTGAATGTTCAAAATGTGTTCAAATAGGGCCAACGCCGAGTTGTAACCAGTCTCACTGTTTCTGTACCTCACTTCCAATTCCTGTATGCCCTTTTACCTTTTTTGTCTATAAATTTGTTTTGACCACAAGGCACCCCTGGAATCTTTGTGAATCTGCTGTGATTCTGAGGGCTGCCCAATTCACAAATTGTTCATTGCTTGATTAAACTATTTTAAATTTAATTTGGCTGAAGTTTTTCTTTTATCACTGGTGTATTAGCTATTTTTGCTCTTGAAGTTCAATAATGGTTCATATCTTCTTTCACAAACATCTGGTAAAAATATTTTAAAATAATTCAAAACAAACACATTTTAAATAACTAGCTACATAAATAAAAAGTTAAACAAATACATATAAAAAATTAGCCATATAAATACAAAACTCAGTGGAAGGACTCAGTAACACATAGAACCACGCTCTATTATTCATTTATGCTTCATGGAGTGGATTTCCTTTTAGAATTATCCATGGGAAAACTGTTACATGTAAGGTGCTTGAGTAATCAAAGATATTCAAATAGGATAAATATGATACACTATTTTCTATTTTTCAATCTATCAAACTGATAAAGATCTGGACAATATTAACAACTAATGTCAAAAGTGTGTGAGAAGAGATACTCTTATATATGCATCATCACATTGAAAATTGATAACATTTGGAGGCTAATTTGGAAATATATAATAAAAGTCTTAAAATGTTATTTCTTTTAACACTATAATTTATCTCCAAGGAATATATTCTAAAGAAATGATTATAAATGCACACAAAGAATTATAAATTAGAAAGTTCATAATATTGTTATTTAAAAGTGAGCAGTCATAAATTAAACAATATTAAAACTATAGAATTGGTTAATTATTATATAATACTTCTACTTGATTAATATTATGTAGTAAAAAACATTTATATGCCAATACGACAAATAGGGCATAATTTCAATTTCATACAGATGTACACACACAAGTGACTCTCAAGGCTTGTACTTATCACATGTACTTATTTGTTCTCTTTTGTTCTAAAATTACAACCATGAATGTGAATTCTTTTTACAACCAGAATCACACACACACACAAAAATAAATAAATCCAGCATCTAAGAACAGATATGAAAATATTTGAACTTAGATAAGTATATTCAAGAAAAAGCAAAGAGGGTATTACACAATATTCTGCTACATTTATCAGTCTCAGGATGTCATGGTTAATTCAGAGATATCAGAATTATCAGAAATTTTATTTGGTAACTTGCCTACCTTCTTTATATT
Organism: Macaca nemestrina; assembly: GCF_043159975.1. NCBI lineage: Eukaryota > Metazoa > Chordata > Mammalia > Primates > Cercopithecidae > Macaca > Macaca nemestrina. Next base: position 95,514,426 of record NC_092136.1, on the reverse strand, counting down.
TCTGTGAATGTATCTATGTAGATGGTTAAGAATCTTGATTTAAAAGATAAACAGTTTCATCAGTCACATAGAAGTTTCAGTCACATAATTTCAAACATTCAGGTATTTGGAAATCTGTTGATATTAAACGATGAGATTTTCTTCTGATGATTCCTTTTGTCCTCCCTACCCATCCTGATTGGGAAGTCCCTATTTCAGGCATTTGTGGAAAGAGGGCTGTGACAGAACTCCAGAGAACAAGGGAGTCAATTCTTAGCTTTTGAATTCAAAATAGAGTTTTGCTGAAGAGATTGAAAGAAAGGGCTTGTGTGTATGCCACAAACAATAGTTTGGGGAAGAATGCTGTGCAATCTGAGAGCCAGTTTTCCTGCCTTTGACTTGCAGTAAGATTCCCTAGGCTGAGACAGAAGGTGTAGGAAAGGAAGCGATACGGTTAGGTATGAGGAAAGATGGGAGTGACAATAGTAAACCTCAGGTTACAATGAATATTGGAAAGCAGAGGAGACCTGGGCTTCCCAAGGGATATGTAACAGCCCCTCGGAGACTGTAGCGAGACTAGACAGGGTGGGAGGGGTAAAAGGGCCAGGAGGAACTGGGACATGCACCCACGTAGCCCACAGCACCAGAATGGCAGGAGACATCATCTGAAGGGGGCAGGGGTAGATCCAGGTGAAGCTGATAGAATTTGGGGTATGCATTTTAGGAAAAAAGAGAAAAGTATAAATAATAGATTTCGAAATGGGTGTGAATATTTATTGACGTTGAAAATAGATCACAACAAATTATTAACTTTAAAAAGCTGACAAATACCATTAACATCACAAAATCTTGAAAAGCAACATAACGTTTTTGTTAATAAACTGTTTGACATGCCCTTTATAATAAATTATTTTTACAGTTCTTGACTTCATGTACATTGATTGCCTTTTACTATGACAACATGTTTTAATGTTATTTGTGTAGTTTTCTATGCAAAGATATATATCTCCATACAAAGATAATTTAGTCTCTCCTCTACACACTTATTAAAATTAAAAAAATAATTTTTTTAAACCCTGGGGTTTGTTTATCAATTGAAGAACTTAGAATTTTATTTTTGGTTTACAATAGCAATTTTTTAAAATTTATAATCAAATTCTAATTAAAATTAGAATGCTACTTTGGCTAAGGAGATCCCAAAGAAACCTGAAAAACCAGTTCTGGCCATGACTGGAAGGGAGGTTGGACACATCTCATTATGCCCCCTTTCTTTGGAGTTTGGGCACAGCAAACAGCATTAACAGAAAAGTAGAGATCATAAGACTGACAAAACAGACTCTTTGTAGCAATAAGATACCAAATTCCAACCTGACTCTGGTATGGCATCACATGACAGATAGCAGACCCAGCAAAAACTCAAGATATTTTACACCAAAATATATTTCTTTGACATATTTTGAAATGGCCTTGCAAAGTCATATCTTATAGTGGAAATTTGCGTTCTGTAGATAATCTCCTTCCATTTCTAGGTATTTTCCTGATCTAGGCAAGATTTAACTAAGAGTCTGATACCTGTTAAGGTCCAAAAAGAGTCATTTATCATTTATCATCTATTATCTCTGAAACCTCCTGCTTAAAAGCTGTATCTGCCTAGTGAGAACTTTGGCTTCTACAATCCCCCTTATTTTAACTCAAGCATTTCCTTTTGCTGACTTCAACTCTTTAGGCAAAGCTTAACTCTTAAACAATTGCCAATCAGAAAACCACTGAATACACCCATGATCTGTAAAACCCCCTGCTTTGAGATGTTGTCTTTCCTGGCTGAACCAATGTATGTATACTTTACATGTATTGATTTATTTTTGCCTGTAACTTCTATGATATGGGCTGGCTCTGTGTTCCCACCCAAATCTCATCTCGTGGCTCCCATAATTCCCATGTGTTATGGGAGGGACTCCGTGGGAGATGACTGAATCATGGGGGCAAGTCTTTCCCCTGCTGTTCTCCTGATAGTGAATGACTTTCATGAGATCTGATGGTTTTAAAATCAGGAGTTTCTCTGCACAAGCTCTCTCTTTGCCTACTGCCATCACATAAGGTGTGAATTGCTCCTCCTTGGCTTCCACCATGATTGTGAAGCCTCCCCAGCCATGTGAAACTGTAAGTTCAATAAACCTCCTTCTTTTGTAAATTGCCCAGTCTCGGGTATGACTTTATCAGCAGTGTGAAAATGGACTAATACATTCTGTCTTCCTAAAATATATAAAACCAAGCTGTAACCTGACCACCTTGGGCACATGTTCTCAGGACCTTTTGAGACAGTATTCCAGGCTGTCATCACTCATATTTGGCTCAGAATAAATATTTTACAGAGTTTGGCTTTTTTCATCAACACTAATATGATGATACACACAGATATACTTGCTGTTACAACTCTACTATAGATTTGTGTTCTACAAGGAATTCTGATAGTAAGAATTCTGATCAGTTTTATTTTCTCAAGTTCCATTGAAATGAAAAAAGTAAGGTGTATTTATGTTTTTATATGCTGCATTATTGTCTATATTCGTGACAGGAGAGAGTTTCCATTTTGACCAGGTATTGATGAGAATCAGACCTTCTGCTTATGATTTTTCATATCTGATTACTGGAAGAATTTTCCACAGACTAGATTCTGTTCCACATATTTCCAACCATTTCTCCTCCACTCTACACATATTTTTAATGCCAGGCACTGCAAGATATATTTTATATTGCACCTTTGTGTCATGAGTTGGCACAGCAGGTTCTAAGAGGATTGTTAGAAGACAACTTGGGACAGCCAGAAATAACTGTACATGGAAGTGACTGTGAATTACATAAATACTGAAGTAAATATGTGACTAACTCAACTTCCTCTATTCTGGGTATTAAAAATGCTGTGGACTACTCTAATGCATCTTAATAATGCAGAAAGTGTAGGAGAGCACACAGGGGATTGATAAGAGACAGTAGTTTTAGTCAATTTTGACTAGACTATTTTAGCTTTGCAAATTTTACAAGACAAATGCTATCTGAACATTTTGCTAGAGCTCCCCTCAGCATCTCGAATGGGACCTACACAAGTGTGTGGAACATGAAGACTGAGATTTGCTAGCTTCATAGTAAACCTGTCTCTGACTGGTAGATGGATGACCCAAGATTCCGGTACATCATGAAAAGTCTATACAGGGACCACACATTTCCTCTGAGTTACTATGCAAACCTCTATGAACATAGATACCACAGCAGAGAAAAAAGTGTTCTCCGATAACATAGGTGGGAATGTGTAATTCCATGGGATTAATTGGCAAACTTACTTTATGAGAAAGACCTTAAAATATGATAATTTTGCAAAGTAGAGAAGAGAAAAACTAGCTTAGTGAACCAGTCATTGTCTAAGTGGATTTCACCATTGTATCTAGATATTTTGGAAGCTTAGAAATAAAGTCTTCTACTCCTTTGCAAATATTGGTTTTAGTGAATGTAGGATACCATTTATACTGTATTTTATTCTGAAAGAAACATCTTCTTTGCCACATTCATATCTAGAAATATTGCTTGGATATATATGAGATTGTCATTGGACAACCTCTAAGGCTGCCAAGGTTCTGCAAAAGCATGCCTGGAGAAACATGCAATGTTTTCTCCACATTAAAGTGATCCTTTTGGGGTTAATTGAGAATTTAAGGACCATCCATTTCCTTTAAGCCTAAAGGCATTTATGTATCCTTCAGAATTTCGAGACAGACTATGCCCACCAAAGGAACACTGTAAGGGAAATTTTCCCAACAGTCTTGCCTTTGGGAGCAATGCTTCTATATTTTAAGATTATTTTAAAACCCAAAATGTGTCCGTTATCAGTGAGCTATTTTTTCTGGATGACATATAAAAGTGGAAGCAAGTGGGGTGCTCAGAGAAATAGCAACTCAAAGTAAGGAGAAATGGACTCCAAAGTAGAAGCACGCAAGAAAAAAGTGACAAATAAAATCAAAACATGAGAGTTAGAATATCTGAGAAGTAATACGGAAAAAAAATGTGGTGGTGTGAGAAACATGGGCAACATGTTAGACTTCTCATTAATTGTCATAAGTTAGCAATGATTGTGACTTGCTTTACTGTGTGCAACAAGCTGAGTGTTTTCAGAGAATATTATCAATATTCAAAAAAATTAGCTATTATTTTTCAGTGCCTCCTCTAGGTGAAGAAACTAATACACATTAGTTCTAAATCTCCTGCTAATCTTGAAAGTGAGAATCATTTTCTTTATTTACTAATCTAGGAAACAGACTAAAAAAAGTAAGCAATAAGTAAGTCGTGAGGGCTTATCTTAAGCATACATCACTTGTGCTGTATGGATTTTATGAAATTACTGACACTTTGGTATTTCACTTCTCAACAAACACCACATTCTCTATCTGATTTCATTGGTCCTTCGATTATCCAATCCATAGTTTTCCAAGGACAGCCAAAACTGAGACCAAAAATATATATCTTTTAGCTTCCAATCTCAAAGTTTTATATATTTTTAAAATATATAGAATCCCTAAAGGGTTGTTGTTTAAAAATTAGGGCTTGACAGCATGCATTTATGTTTGCTACCCTCTACAATCTTATCAAAATGGTAATAAAGAAATAAAACAAGGATTAATGTACAAGGACAAAGATAATGGTAGATGAGATAACTGCAGACAAGAAATTTCATGATCTTCTTTAAAACAAAAAGGAGAAGCAGGTCTGGCCTGTGGTAATGACAATGTAGCTGGTCTGATTGTCCCTTCCATAACTAACAATTGTAAAATTGAAGCTATACACACACACTGTGTCACACACACACACAAACACACAAACGCACACACACCTACCCCTGTGCGTACACACTCACTATTAGAAAGCTTTATAGAGCAGCAAACTTAGGTAGAAATTGGGGAGCAATCCACTCTTGAAAAATGGAAACTATACTAGGTGACATTTGTGAGTTAGTGGCTTCTTTCCTGAAGTCAGTCCCCAATTCACACAACTTGGATTGGCAGAAAGCAGCAGTCTTACTGGTTTGAGATGTCAGGAAGGTTTAGGGCTGGCAGAATGGCAACATTCTGGAAGAGAGGGACCACAAAAGGGTTAACAATGGGGAAAATTAAGAAAGCCAAAAATAAGTTTTTTAAAAAACATATATGTATATAATTAATAATCCTTTGCAGGACTAACAAAAAAAATTAAAAATGTATTAAGAGCAAAAATGAATGAAAGTATATTACTACAGATAATTCACACATTCAGAGGGAAATTAAGCTCTATTCTGAAGTGCTTAAGGCTAATAAATTTGACAACCTAGATGAAATGGGCATATAAATTATATAACAAAACCAATAAATTGACATAGGAGGACAGAAAAAGTGAATATTCCTATTTTCATTAAACAAATTGAATTTATTTTCAAAAATATCTCCAAAGAAAACCCCAGGCCTAGATAGTTTTACCACTGAATTTTATCAAACATTTAAGGAAGAAATAATAGCAACTCTAATCAAATTCCTTTAGAAAACAGAGGAGAAAAAAAATCCTTAATGAACTCCTTCTTACTCATGTTAAAAGGCAAACATAACACTAAAACAAAATATGACAGACTATTATAAGAAAAGAAAAGTGTAAATATTCCTCAGGCATATGGGTACAAACGCCTTAAAAATTAGTAGCAAATTGAATCCAGAAATATATAAAGAGCATAATATATCATGACTAATTTCTATTTTTTCTAGAAATATAAGATGGTTTTAATATTCGAAAATCAGGGTAATTCACCATATCTGAAATAAGGGAGAAGAACTGTATGATCCTTTCAATAGATGCACACAGACCATTTAAGAAAATTAAAAACCCAATACTTAATAACAATTCTTACAAAATTAGATTTAGAAGGCAATTTCTTCAACCTAAGAAAGGGCATCAATGAAAATATACAAATAATTTCCTACTTAATGGTGGAAAACTGAATAGCTTCCCATAAGATTGGGAATAAAAAAGGAGACAAGGGAAGTGTTTTCACCACTTTCATTCAACATCGTATTGGAAGCACTAGGTGGTGCAATAAAGAATTTTTTTAAAAAGGAAAGAAAGAAAAAAGAGAAGAGCCGGGCACAGTGGCTCAAGCCTGTAATCCCAGCACTTTGGGAGGCCAAGACGGGCGAATCACAAGGTCAGGAGATCGAGACCATCCTGGCTAACATGGTGAAACCCCGTCTCTACTAAAAATACAAAAAAACTAGCCGGGCTAGGTGGCGGGCACCTGTAGTCCCAGCTACTCGGGAGGCTGAGGCAGGAGAATGGCGTAAACCCCGGAGGCGGAGCTTGCAGTGAGCTGAGATCCGGCCACTGCACTCCAGCCTGGGCGACAGAGCGAGACTCCGTCTCAAAAAAAAAAAAAAAAAAAAAAAAAAAAGAAAAAAGAGAAGAAAGGAAAGATGGAAGGAAGAAAAAAGAAAAAATAAAATTGTCCCTATTTGTAGCAAATATGATTGTTTACATAGAAATTCCTATGTTAAAAAAGGAAATAAAACACTAAAAATTCAAATAAATGTGTTTAAAAGCTTACATATAAAGCTCAAAAAAATAAAATAGATAAAAATGTCCCAGAAATAAATATAAAAGTCAAAGATGTGGAAAGTAACAGAGAAAAGAAAAATTTAAATTTTTTTTCAGTTTTGAAATTCAGGAGGCCTTTCAACCATCAGTAGTTTCAGGAGAAAGAACAAAGAAAATGGAAAGAAGAATATTATTTAAAAAAATAAGAAAATTTCCAAGAACTGATGTCTCCAGAAAGAAAGGGCCTACTAAGTACCTCATACAGTGAATGGAAAAAAAGACCCAGACAAGGCACATTCTCTAGAACCCCAGATATAAAAATATCTTAAAAGTCTTCAGAAAAAACGGTCGTATGTATTGATATAGTAATCAAAATAGCACCAGTCTTCTCAACAGCAATATTATCCTAATAATGGAGGAAGCATCAAAAGTCTGAGTCAAAATAATTTCCCACTTAGAATTGTATACCCTAGCAGCCAGGCTCAGTGTGCATGTCTGTCAACCCAGGACTTTGTGAGGCCGAGGCAGGCAGATCACTTAGGCTCAGGAAGTTCGAGACCAGCCTGGGCAACATGGAGAAACCCATCTCTACAAAAAATACAAAAGATTATCTAGACCTGGTGGCCTGGCCTAGTAGTCCCAGCCACTCAGGAGGCTGAGGTGGGAGGATTGCTTGAGCCCAGGAGCATGAGGCTGCTGTCTGCAGTGATCTATGATCCATGCCACTGCACTTTAGCTTGGGCGATGGAGTGAGACCATGTGTCAGAAAAAAAAAAAAAAATGTCAAAATTGATAAGTTAATACATAGCGGAATCAAAATGTAGAAGTTTTAGAAGAAAGGGATGATAAGTTTATATTAAAAACATTTTTAGATGAAAAACATAAAAAGTTGAAAAAGAATAAAACACTGTAATTTTTATCACAAAGTGATATTCTCCATATGTGTAAATTTCTCTTTCCCTTAAGGAAAGCTAAAAATCCTCAAAAAGAATCAGATCTGTGAATAAATAGTTCATAGAAAAGTAACTATAAATGACTTCTAAGCATATGAAAGTATGCTAAACTCTTCAGATAACAGGAAAAATACAAATTAAACCCACGATAACATTTTGGCAATTGACCATTATCAAAAAATATGATAATCTGTAGACAAGATTGTAGAGAAAAGATTGTTCTAATATTTCTAATGGAATTGTAATTGATAGAACCTCAATGGATGACAATTTGACAGTAATTACTAAATATAAAATGCACATAATTTTGACACAAATTCTATTTTCAAAAATATATCCTACTGATATATTTGAATATATGCGCAGTGATATATACATAAGAATATTGATTGCAATGTGTTTTTGTGAGAGCAAAAGATGGAAATGAACTAGTCATATAGTTTGTTTAACTAGTCAAACTAGACTAGATGTCTAGTTCATTTCCAATCTTTTGTCTAGATTTTGTACATCTGCATTTATTTTCTATTAGAAATATATAGTTTTTTTAAAAAAAGAATAATTTGGTGGAAGTAAAAATGCCTCCATTTAAGCATATTGCTTAGAAATGTGAGGGTTAATACCAGGTTTTTAAAAAGCTGTTAAAGAAAAAGCTGGAAAAGGTGAAAGCGATTGCTTCTTATGAATGAAGAGGTCTAGAGCTCTTTTTTATTATGTTTATTATGTATTATTTTATGATTCTGTCCTTTATTATATTGTTGAGTATTTTTAACATTTTGCTTTTATATGCAGATATTAGTTTGATAAAAATACCAATTAATTTGGAAGAATTCCCAAAGCCAAAATGTTTTACCATCCCTACTTTATTCCTTCCTTCCTAGCCCCACATCATACTTCTCTCTAGTGTATATTCTTATTCCCTCCGCCACCCCTCCAAAAAAGACAACTGGGTTTTGTGATTTGATTTTATCAGTCCCTCTTTATTCTGTATAAAGTGTAATTTATTTGTTCGGAATATGAATGCTTTTATCAGTGTTTATAAAATAAATGTGGAACACCCTCAAGCTTAAACTCACCTTTTAGAAGTTGCATTGTTGTCAGGATAGCGTTATTCTTAGCAAAGACCCATCTTTCCCTAAAAGAGAACTCAGAGACTATCTGGTTATCTGAACATACCTTGTATGTTATTACCAAAGCTTCTTCCCCAGACATAAAAATGTTGTTCTTATAAAAATATTATTTCCAAAATAAAGTTGATCTTGTAAAGAAGACCTCCTTTGCTCCACTGAATATTCACTGAGAAGTAGAGGACCTCATCCTCAAATCTCCTTAAAGAAGGGAAATATTTGTCGTTATTGTTGACTAAAGACTGTAGGAGAATTCACATTGTTCAGAAGCTGTTTTGATCCTTAAAAATGTAGTGGATAGCCATAATGATGATACAATGAAAATAATACTTTATTATTTGTTTTTACTCTACAAACATTTGATAAGTTGTTCGCTGACTGTTGATATGGTCTGAATGTTTGTGTCCCACCAAAATGTATACGTTGAAATCCTAACTCCCAAGGTAGTAGTGTTAGGAGGTGGGACCTTTGGGAGGTTGTTAGGTCATGGAAGCAAAGCCCTCATGAAGGGCATGAGTGTCTTTATGAAAGAGCCAGAATGAGACTATTCACTACCTCCACCATGGGAAGACACAGCAAGAAATAGGCAGCCAGATCTGGAAGACGACCCTCATCAGAACTCAATCTCATTGTCACCCTGATTTCAGACTTCTAGCATCCAGAACTGTGAGAAATAAATTTATGTTGTTTATAAGCCACACAGTTTACGGTATTTTGTTAAAGCAGCCCAAATGGACCAACACAGGTGCCCTCTCTGTGCCAGGTAAACTGGGATATAATTTGAATAAAGGATATAATCCCTTAATCAATCAATAGTTAGAGAATAAGTCTGCTAAGAAGAATAAAAAGTAAGGAAGGAAGAAAAAAAGAAAGGAAAGAAGGGGAAGGAAAACATATGAAATGATTGCCTACTAGGTATAGGGAGCTCATGTTTTTTTCTACATTATCTCCCGAATGCCCTCACAATAAGCCTGGAAAGTCTATTACAAAGTTTAATATATAAACAGACATGCTAAAGGAACACACACACCACACACACACAAGCACACACCACACACACATATACATACACTCTTCCAAGTTAATTGAAAAAAGTATACAAAAGCAAATATATCTATATATCTAGATATATGTCTACACACACGCCACACACATTCACATATACACACATACATATATTTTATGTTAATGGAAAGAGCATATATGTCTATATGTAAACATATTAATATATATTAACTTGAAAGAGTGTGAGTGTATTAAAATGTAGTATTTAGTGTACAATGAATAGGGCAAACAGAAATTCAGGAGAAAGCTCATTAATTAGAGAATAGAAAGAGGTAACATACTAATGTTTTTGAGTAGCAGGAACTTCACATATTTTATCTTATTCTACCTTCTGAGGTAGAATAACTCTGCGAGGTGAGTATTATTATTCTCATTTAGAAAAGCTGAAACACAGGTAGTTAATGATCACCTAGGAATTTAAATTCAGACCTGTGTGATTCTAAAACAGTTTTTCATCCTACTTCAGCAAATGTCAAGACTTAAGGGTGCCCTTAAGGATGGTTGAATGTAAGCACTATTTAATATTTTCAGATATTATTTAGCATCACTTAGGAAGTTTAATATATAAGAGGAAAATTGGAATTTCCTTTCATCATCCGTTAATTCAACAAATATTTATTGAATTCCTACTTTAGGCAAGGCACAGAGTAGATAGGATTCACCTCTGCATCAGACATAGTCCTTGCCTTAGGCACTTACAGTGTTGGGAATTGGGGAGAGAGAACATAGACCGTGGAAGTACAATGCAGTAAATACTGTGATTGGAGAGTACTGTGTGCAGAGGTGTACATGGATGGATCTGTATCCAGGCGTCAGAATTCCTGAAGGCTTCCAGGACAGCTTGCTGGGACAGGAGAAATGAGCACATGTTGAGCAGATGAGTGGAGGACAGGAGCAGAGGCTGTGGTGGTGAAGGTGGTGGGGATGGTGGGGTGGGTGGGAGATGAAAATGCACTAGGCAGGAGGATCTAGTTGTATGAAGATGACTGATGTCATAGGAGCCTCAAATGGCCTGACACGTTGTCTAATACTTGTTGGAACATGGGTGGGTAGGCAGAGAGGCAGTTATTGGATAGGAGAATAATTGGGGAACATAATCCAGTAATTACTGTAGGAGCATGAGATGAGAGTTATTGACCCAGAAATTCCCTGTAAAAGGGCTTTCTCTGTCCTTTCAGTTCCCAGGACAGATTGTGCTGATGTCGGAGGGAAAATGTGTGCTTTTATCCTCATATCTAAGTAGGTCAGTATTTGCTAACACTCAAGGAGTCTGCATTATTTCCCATTCAGCTAGGACATTGTGCTAATGAGGAGCAGGTCATAGATTTAATCCCCTTATGGACCTCTTAGCTTCACTGCGTTCTGTAGCCACAGACAGCCCCCTAACCCTGGGCTGCACTTTCTCAATTGCCAGTTTCGGATGAGAGAAACCTGGGGAGACTTTTTGGACAGATTAAAGAAAGCTCACCACCACTCAGTCCCTCGCAGGGGTGTGACTTCCAGTGAATGTTCCACTGACAGTGTGTAATCAATGTAATTGTGGTTTTCTAAGAAAGCCTGAAACATTTAGTGTTACTGCCACTGAACCTCTAACCTCAGCTCCTGTGGAAAATTTGCAGCCAAGTGGCTACAATCGACTAATATTCTCTTCTTATTCCTCTTCAGAGGAAACTAAAAAATATCTATTAAGCATCTAGTGAATTGGTGGGGGTGCTCTTAGGGCTCCTACTAGTTGCTGTAGCAGGAGAGCCAGAGACACAATCTCCTGTGCATTGATGTTTAAGTTTAAATACCATATATTTGTTCAGCAATAATTTTACAGCACAATCTATAAACCCAGTCCTGTGCTAGGCAACTGGAAGAAAATCTGCACTAATTAACATTTATTGAGTATGGCCTGAGTGCCAAGCACACAGCTAAGCACTTTACAAGGATTATTTCATGTAATGCTCAAAATAGCATGTCAAGACTCAAGCTGGCCAAGCCCCCTCAGCCCCCATCCAGCCCATCGCCTTCCTCTTTCCTAGGATAGGAGGTTAGAAAGTGCAATGTGTGTCACCATAGGAAAGGCACTATTGTCAGAAATTCTCCCAGGTGAAATCTCCAGGCAAGGAGGTCCACATAATTACAATAACTATAACCAACTTACTATGGGATAGGCATTTTCTGAGCACTTCATATAATTCAAACTCTAAATTGAGTCCTGCACCGAATCCTAAGAAGTAGGTTCTATTAATGTTGATAATTTATTTGTGAGGAAATTGAGGCATAGGAGGGCAAATGGGCAAACCTGTCCAAGATCACATGGGAAGCAAGTGACAGAGTCAGGACGGAAGCCCAGGTCTGACCTTAGCTATAATGAGCATGTCTTACTGTGTAGATTTGCTGTTAATAGATTTTCTTTGAGTGTCTATGCAAATCTTTTGCCTTTTTTCAGATACTTTTTTCAGGTAGTTTGTGTACTAATTACTGAATTGTAGAGGGGTTTTATTTACCTTTCTTTTATTACTGCAGTGGCTAGGATCAACAAGACAATATTGAACAGAAATTGTGAAAGCATAGATCTTTGCCTTATTCACAAGTATAGGTGGAAAGTATTCAGTTTGTCATTATATATGATGTTAACTATAAGTAATTTGTAGATATCTTTGTCAGTTTGAGGAAATTTCTTGCTATTCTGTTCACTACTTTTTTTATTACTATGATTTGATATTAAATTTTTGTCAATTTTTTTTAGCAACTATTGAAAAGATTGCATGAGTTGTGTCTTACATTCTGTTACTATAGTGAATTATATTGAATAAATTCTCTTTGAGTATTAAGCTAGCTTTGCTTTATTAAAATAAACTTGGTCATTATATATTGACTTTCATGTACATTGTTGGATTTGATTTTCTATTATTTTGTTAATAATTTTTTGTTTATATTCATGAGGAATTTTGATTTTAAATTTCCTTTTTTGGGGTAATGTATTTGTCAGTTTTTAATATTAGGATTATATTGGCCTCATAAAATAATTTGAATGATGTTTTCTTATCCTTTATTTCCTGAAAAAGTTTGAGTAGTATTGGTGTTATTTATTTCTTATATTTTAATATAATTAATTTACTAATGAAACTATCTAGAACCAGAAATTTTATTTTGGAATATTTTTGATGAATTCAATTTCTTTAATAGATATATCACTATTCAGATTTTTTCTTTTAGTTGTCAGTTTAGATAAATTGTGTTTTCAAAGAAATTTATCTGTTTCATCTAAATTGTCACCTTTTTGGCCTAATATTGTTTATAGTATTATCTTACTATTCTTCTAATATCTGTCAGATCTGTAATGATGATTCCATGTTCCTTCCTTCCTTCCTTCCTTCCTTCCTTCCTTCCTTCCTTCCTTCCTTCCTTCCTTCCTTCCTTCCTTCTTTCCTTCCTCTCTGTCTCTTTCTTTCTTTCTCTTCTTGTCTACCTAGGTGTTTGACAGTTTTATTGATTTTTTAAAGAATAGCTTTTGACTTTGTTAATTTTCTATAGTGTTTGTTTTCTATTCTTATCTTTAATATTTATTTTCTTCTATTTATTTGCTCTCCTTTTTCTAACTTCCTAAGGCAAAAATTTAGTTTATTGATTTTAGATATCGTATTCTACTTAAGCACTTAAAGCTGTAAATTTGCTTTTGTGCTTACTTGAACTGCATACTGCACTAGCACTGTGTCTGAGGAAGCCTGTTAAAATAGAAGATTAAAAAAAGATTCAGAGTCTCATGACACAGTACCCAAAAGGTCTAGATTTTAACTGAAAAAATCACTTACTATACCAAGAACCAGGAAAACTGCACCTTGAATAAAAAAGGACAATCAACGGATACAGATGCAAACACCAAGAAGACACAGATGTGGAATTATTTAACAAGGATTTTAAAACAACTATCATAAAATTATTGAAAGACCAATTACAAACATGCATAAAATAATGAAAATGAAGCAGAAGCAATTATATAAAAGACATAAAGAAGAATCAAGTAAAAATTATAGAACTAAAAAATTTTAAAACCTAAAAAATACCTTCAGTGAATGGGTTTAACAGTAGATTTAAGAGGACAGAAAGATGAATCAGTGAATTTTTGGATAGAACAATGACATTAATTACTCAAACTGAACCACAGGGAAAATAAATTACACAAAAACAAATAGAGTCCCAGGGACATAAAGACTATAACTGAATATCTAACATTGATATCCTTGAAGTCTCAGAAGAAGAGAGAAAAAATGTAAGGCTGAAAAAAAAATATCAAAGACATAATGACTGAAATTTCCTCAAATTTAGCAAAAATATATTCCTAATCCTACAGATTCAAGAAGCTGAGTGAAATCCAAACAGTATAAACCCAAAGGTATCCATGCCAAGACACATCATAGTCAAACTTCTGAAAACTAAATACAAAGAAAACATCTTGAAAGCAACCAGAGAAAAATGAGACATTGCCTTCAGGGGAAAAGCAATTAAAATGCCAGAGAATTTCTCTTCGGAAATCATGAAGTTGAAAAGAAAGTGATACAACTTTTTTTAAGTGCCAAAAGAAAAATTTTAAAACAGAATTCTATATCTAGGGAAAATATCCTTCAGAAATGAAGAAGAAATCAAGGCATTCTCAGATAAAGGAAAACAAATAGAATTTATCACAAGCAGACATACCCTAAAAGAATGGCTAAAGAAAGTTATATACACAGAATAGAAATGATAAAAGAAGGAATCCTGGAACGTCAAAAAGAAGAAAGAATGACATGACATGATGGTCTCTGTATCTCTTCACAGAGCCTTCTCTATGGCTGGAGAGCTCACTTTGTTTTCCCTGGGTATCCAGTGTACATTAGTGAGTTCTATGGTGGAGATCATTTTCTTTTATTATTCTTATTTATTTTTTGTTCTTTGAGATACAAGTCAACAGAGCTACTACCCTAGGCAGCCATCTTGAAAATTCATTCAGGGTTCAATTTTTTTTGTTGTTTAATACCAACTCTACACAAGTGTATTGCTACAGACTCTGTAGTAGGGATACAGAGTTACATAACATAAATAGCTGCCTGTAAAGAATTCACAGTCTTGTGGGAAAGACAAAATATAACTTAAACAAAACATAGTAATAGGCATAAGCCACAAGGTAGGGGAGAGTCAAGGAGGAGTGCCTTACCCAACTGGGAAAGCAATAAAAGGCAACACTCTGAAGTGGTCCCAGAGAGGGTAAGTTCTAAAAGACGGAATACAAGCTCAACTGGATTCTGAAAGATAAATAGAAGCTCACCATGGGTGGAAGTAATGGCAGGGAGGGAGGTTCTGTGCAGAGGGAGGGGAAGCATTTGTGAAGCCCTGGAGGTGTGGGGTGTATGGTGCCTTCTGTATCTGTAATCTGTTTTGACTGGAGTTCAGGAGAGATAAGGCGGGACTGGCAGGCATGGTTCAGACAATGAAGAGGCTATTAGGCCTCTTGGTCATAAGGAAGTCTGAATTTGAGAATGTAGGTGAAGAGGTATTAATTTATATCCACACTAGAAAAACAACTCAAAGTACAAGACTGGCTGCTGACAAATCAGTTGCCTAAGATATGTGTCTGATCCCACATGGGGGATGATGCAGAAATACCAATGACTGACTGGGCCTGAGCTCTCAGACAGAGAGGAAATCTGCTGAGTGGAAGCCTTTAGAGTCTGACTATGGGATAAACAGAGCTCTGCCCTCTGGGCAAACAGTGGATTATTTCCGCGGGGAGGTAACTCAGCCGGAGGTGGATGGGGTTGGCTCCCAAGGCAGAAATAACACTGCCTGGACTTGTGCAGGCTCTTGAGTTCTCAGGCAGACCTGAGGAAGCTGACAAATCCAAAGAGGCTCGAATATGGTGGAAAGAGCATTGGCAAGGGCCAAGGAAATGTTTAAAGCCAAGCAAGGGAGTAAGGAGAGGCATATTCTATGTTAATACCAACCTTAGTGCAGGGGCTAGGACTTGATATTCCCTTCTCAGCTCCACAATTATAGCTAGCAGGTGCCAGGCTTCAAGCTAAGCACTTTTTGTGCATATTTAATAACCATAACAGACACAGCCCTGTCTCACATACTGTTCCAGATAACATTCCATATTGTTACTCATTTAATTCTTATGTCTTCCCTACAAGGGAGTTAAAAATACTATTTTCATGTCACAGATGAAAAAGCAGTCTCAAAGGAAAGCTCTACCTAATATTACACTTGTAGGAACTAACCACTGGATCTGGGATTTGAACCCAGGTAGGGAAACTTCACAAGCCCGTGGTCCTTTTCATTATAACTCCATAAACATCATTTTCCCCAATTTATAGATGGAAAAAGTGAGGCTCAGAGTTGTTAAGTAAGTGGTGAAAAATGCAACGGACCTCTCTCTCTAACTACAGCGCTAATTGTCTCACCTACTATATTCCACAGCTCCCAATGGTGATGTGTTCAGAACTAGTTTCTGCCTCTATGGGACTCTTCCCTGATTAGAACAATGCATAGACCTGAATTGTGTGAGGAAACTGGGCTGTGGGGACACCTACCAGACCCTTTAAGGAGTAGATACATGTACCCTCCAGGGGCCAAGCTTAAATGTTTGTGCCACACAGAGGATGCCAGCCGCATGGTCAGTATGAGTGAAATAATTCATCCATCAGGCAGGGACCACCACCAGGGGCTCCATTTTCCTTGCTCTCACAAGCAGCCTCAAACACCATAGACCTTAGGCTGTGAAAAGAGAACTAGGAAGGTGTCCTGGAACCAGATATTGACCACCTTTTCCCCCAATCTCTAAGGAGACAGAGTAGGAAAAAACAGGAATAAGCAGGCTTGCTTTCCACTCCGGTTCCTCAAGCCCAACTCACGGAGGAGATGGGAGGAAGAGACAGTGAGTGAATTAGTTATGCTTTTCCACTGGACTAGATAAGTTTTATTTATTTATTTTTTTAAAGCCACCTAGGAAGCTTTGGGATCACTCAAGGAATTATTAAGGTAAGAGAAAGAGAGAATCCACAGAGTTAACTTTGTCAAGCAGGCTTCCTGAGACCTTTCTTGTTCATTATGAATGGACAGTGCAGGAACTGAGCCAAGAGCCCCAGGGCTGTTCAACAGGGAAAATGGTCTGCATTTCCTTCCACCAATGGGAATCAAGATCTTATAGGGTGAGGGCAGAGGTGGGTTGCCAAGGCTTTATCCTTCTTCCTGAAAGGCATAGCCCTAGAGCAGAGATAGAGTCAGCCGAGCATCTCTCTGCCTCAGTGGATAAAATGGAAACTATGATAGACACTTGGGAAGACCATGAGACTATGAAAGGGAAGCTCCAGGCTTTTCGACTGAGATGTTGATTGGAAACTTAATTCTTCTGAAAGTTTGACTCCCACCAGACCTCAGATGTGGCCCCTAAGAACAGAAAACTGGGCATGTTAAGCCAGGTCAATGCTTGGAGCTGTGTTGAGAATCTTAAAAAGACACCAAAAGACAGTGTGTGGGATGGCAGGGCATCCTCTATGTTACTCCCCATACCATGGACACAATTTTATGTTGCTCTTCATAGTCTAGAATTGATCTGGCATCTAAGAATGGATACTGCTATGATTACCTTTATATTATTTTTTATTTTTATTTTGTACTCTATCTCAGGGAGAGCAACCTTTATATGATTTTAGGTAGTCATTATCTTAAAATATCCAAGATGATCAAGTCATGCATTAATGCATTCATTGTCCAACAGTGATTTATGGAGTGCCTCTTATATGCCAGGTACCCAAACTTAAATTCTCAGGTTCTTATATTTCCAGGTCCCTCAGGAGATGTCTCAGAAAACAAAAGTATTTATTCAAGCTACAGAAAGGTGGTTGTGAGAAGTATGAGAAACAAAGTCACACATTTTAGGACAACCAAAGGCTTTCTGCAGAAAGGAATATGAAAAAAAAATTTAACTTCCACTTTATGTTCCCATTTTTCTGGATACTTACATCACAGAGGCATGTCAACTTTCAGTATGGAGACTGCAGTATGAAGCAGGTAGTATAATCTACTCCTTTCTATCCTGGTTGGGAATTAGTACACCTGAGTGGGGCTTTTTACATATTCGGGGAGATCCAAGTGTTTACTGCAGATTACTTGAATGTTGCAGCAGCGGTGGTTTTTAGTTTCTATCTGGATAAGAAATGTGTCATTTTTATGTTGTTTCAGAACAAGATAGAAGTGGATTTTATAATTTACATATTTACCTTCATGTCCATTGGACAGTTTTGTCACGTTTCCACCACTTAAAATATTTTGTCATCTGAAGTGTTTCGGGAATGGCATGGAAATTCCTATCCTATGCCTTTGGATGAGGAGAAAGGGTGTGGGGTGGAGAAGCAATTATAGCTTTAAAGAAAGACTGGCTCAGCCTCACACTCTCATAGCCTATTTAGTGAAGTGATTTGGATTGCATTTTGCTTTTAGCTGCAGTCTTGTGTAGGTAAAAAAATTACTGCATGAGCTCACCCTTGGCCCCCAGCCCTGGGCTATCATGCCAGTAAAGTCAGCACACCAAATGTCTATATCTTTAGTCTAATCTCAAAGTGAACTGGACTCAGAAAAAAAATTTCCATATTATTTTTATTTTTAACCTTTCAAGCCTGTTGGTCTCTTCTGAGGCATTTCTTTTGTCAGGTAGGAGAAGACAAAGGAGTAGAGAAAAAGGTGAATAAGGGAGGAAATAATCTTCCCTAGCATGCTCAGGCCAAACTGCCTTTCTTACATAGGGTAGGAGGCAGGAAGAACCCATGTGCCCTTGTCAATGGCATTGTATGGATGTGTGTGGACCTTTCCAAGCATGGTTTAAAAATTATAGCCGTAAGGGAACACAGCAAGTATTTGCCGTGGCTTGAGCGAAACACATACCAGAGCTCTTTTAATGATCCTCCCTGGGCTTCAGGACCCTCTGCAAAGCCTCTGGCCTCTTTTACTTACTTGAAAACAAGCAAGTGATTTGGTGATTTATCCTGCAAAACAGTCGTACAACCCTCACCCTTGTTCTCCCTTAAGTGAATGTGCCAGACAGCATGTTTGCCTTGCCCACGGCCTCCCCACAGGACAGCAGCTCAGCTCTTTATTCAAGCATCTTAAATGAAACTTGAGCACTCAGCAGAGCTCCACAGAGCTGCACAAGAAGAATCTGGAGGGGATCCTAACCCTGGCCCCTCCCCTTGTGTCCCACTGTAACCCTTCCCCCACAGCAGTGACACTCTCCTGAGTTGGTAGCTGCAAGGAGAGCTCTGAACCTTCCTATCCACAGTTCTGGCTTGGAGGGAAATTGCAGATACCAGTGACATCTCCTCTAAGGTACTGGGCAGCTGGACAAGGCACCATGATGTGTCCTTTAAAATGTCAGGATGGTGAGAGATCACTTTTGATTGGGGAGGTGGGATCTGAGAAGGGCATTAAAAGTGAGGGACAATTAAGATGGCTGGAGAAGACAAGGGCAGAGACACTTGGAGGGGGATGGAGACTCAGGTCAGGAAAATTCTTCAGTGATAATCCAAATGGCTAGGGCATCCTCATTAGGACTCTCACCAAAGCATGCATCTTCAGGATTGTAACATTTAGCTTACTTTTTAGACAGCTAGACGAGAGGGTGGCCTCAGCAGGGCATCAACTATGCCAATGGATTCAACTCCATATGGCCATACCCAGCACAGGCATGTCATGGAACAAGCACTTATGTGCTTGTTGACCTGAGCTGAAATGACAACTGCATGAGCCAAGCTCAGCAGGTGCAGGAGAGAATAAAAAGGCAGGAGAAAGGTGGGAATAAAGCTGGAAGGGAAGTGGGTGTTTTCTCTTCCTGTGGGTCATGTAGCTGAAACTCTTTTGGATAGTCAACAAGACTTCTGAGAGCCTTTGCATAGGCACCACTTTCGACGCAAGGGGTAAGATGGCAACTGTGACCTCCACAACTCCTTCCTCCCTCTTAGCCCCCCTTAGCTCCTAAGAGAATGGAAGCTATCAAACCTCTCTCATCTACTCACCACCAACTGACAACCTTGCCTGCATTCAAACCCACATATTCTGCCTATTTTTTCTGTTGGATGCAGAAACAGTTCCTGCTGCTACCAGGGGCCAGGCTCTCTCCCTGTGAACTGGCTCCTGTCCTCTTTCATCTTCTCCAGGACTTTGCTCCCGTAGCTGTCCTGAAGTTATTCCCTCTCTCTCCTGCAGAGACAGTTTCTCCTTCTCTACAGAATCATTCTCAATCACAGACAACTCACTTCAGTAGCTCTCATTTTAGCTATTGACCCATTTCTCTGCCTCTGTTTATATCAAAGCTCTCCAAAACCGGGTATTATGTAATATAGTATAAGTGTCTCTAACTCCTTCCCTCCCATATTCCCTTTAACTGACACCAGTCACATTTATATCCCCAAACTCTGTTAGAAATGCTCTGGTCAGGGTCACCAGTGATTTTCATCTTGCCAAAACCAACCGTTTGATCACATCTCCCACTTTGCCCAGTTTGTTTCACCAACTCTATTCATTCTTGCTATTCTTCAAAGCAGCAAGCTCTTTCCCCCTATGCACTTGCTCCTTCCTTTTCTGGAACATGCTTCCTGCAGACCTTCTCCATATTTTCTTCCTCACTTCATTCAAATCTCTGTGCAGAGGAGCCACCCTGGCATCCTTGAAGCTATCCCTCATCCTCCTCCACATCATCCCCTGCTCCCTTATGCTGCTCTGTCTTCCTTCCTACCACTTATTATTGCTGAAATTATGTATTTGTTTGCAAACTAGTTAATGTATGATTTTCCAGTAAAATATAAACTCTGACAACTAAGAGACTTTGCTGGTCTTGTCCCTTCCATATGTCCAGCATCAAGGACAGAACTGATACACAGCCAGCTCTCAATAGACAGTTGTTGAATGATGACTGAATGAAGGTCTGCCCTGACCTTAAGGAGCTCATAGTCTAACTGGGGACAATGGTGAGGATGAGAATGAGGATGATGAGAAGACATAATACTAACTGTCATATATACACACATATAATCATTAACTCCTCGCAATGCCTATATGAAGTTATGAAGTAGTGGGTGTTATGTCTACTTTATAGATGCAGAGACTGAAGTATTGAAGAATTACACAACTTGCATCGGGTTCTACAGCAGTCAGCAGGAAATGCAGCAGCTTAAGCACAGGTTCTTCTGACTCCAGAGACATACTCTTCAACCTCGAGGTCTTTGGCCTCGCAATTTGACAGCATGTTAAAAGGTCACCCCATCTGTTCAAGTTGTCTCAATGTGGATATGGCAGTTCCGCCTACTTGTGAACGGTGAACACCCATTTATGCTTGCTTAGTAGAAAAGAGTGCTGACTTTACTCATTTTGCTATAAAAGCAGTCTCTATGCCAGAAGCCAAAATACACAGGATTGGTAAATATTTTCTACTTGGTGGCAAGCAAGGTCCCAAATCCAATTAATGTTGGCTCAGTGTGACACGGTTGTTCAGTAGCTTTAGGAAATATGTAGGTAGGTTCAATTCCAATCCGAAGGCATTTCTTGGTCGTATTTCAGCTGAGTATTTTAAGAAATTGAAGGCTTTTGATCTCCTTGGGCTTGTTTCTGAGTTCAGCACAGTTTGTTCCCCGTCATGGTTTATAGTCAGGTTTGGTGCAAGGCCCAGGCTACCGGGTTTCATGGTCTGGGTTTCCTGTAGGCCCATAACCTGCCCCAGGGAGTGTGGAGAAGCCTAATAAAAGCTCTATCTCAAGATTGTGCATGTGGGAAGTGATTTTTTAACTTGAGGCAAGCTGGGAATAATGGTCTCCATTCTGGCCAGCCACATATGTAATTTTAAAATTTCTAGCAACCACATTAAACAAATAAAAAGAAACAAGTGAAAGTAATTTTAATAGTATATTTTATTTAACTCAAATACATTCCAAATATTATTTCAACATGAATCTACATAAAGAATTATTAAATCTGGTCTGTAGTTTACACATACAGCGTAGCTCACATTAGATCAGGTACATTTCACGTGCTCAACAGTACTTGTGGCTAGTGACAACTGTATTGGACTCATTAGACTATTGCATAGTCTAACTATTCATATGATACTAGAATGTTTTCTATACTATCACCTAAGACACTAAGATCTTATTGAATCTTAGTATATAGGAAGACCTATATCCTATAGGTTAGTATTGGATCTTGGTATCAGTCATCCATTATCTGCTTACACAGTAATAGAGAGCTCACCCCTTATAAATAACTTATTCCATCTCTGGCCAGATCTCATGATTATAAAGTGATCCTTTTAACTGAGCTGAAATTTTTTTCATTAGTGTTTGTCTTGTGGTTCTCTGTGACACTTCACAGCCACAGAGAGTGAATGTGCTTCTTTTCAAATGACTGTTGCTTTTCTATTTGAAGACAGCTATCCTGTCTTGTTATGTTCCTCTCCTCCAAATAAGCTGCCCTGCTGCTTCATCATTACTCCTGAGACTGTCTTCTCTACATCCTGACGGTGAACAGGTTCCAGATTCTCAATAGTCTTCTCAAAGTGTGATACCCACAGCTGAATACAGTATCTGGGTAGTGCCACCACCCCAAAATAGAGTGAGACCGGGAACTCTTACTCCTACATATTACCCTTCTACCACACCATTGTCACAACCCACTGTTGCTTTATATTGAGTTTCCTGGCCACAAAACGCCTAAAACATGGCCCCCATGCCACATCTTCCCTGTGTTTTTATGTGTGCAGTTGTATCTGGCCACAAAGTAATGCTGTAAAATGGTCATGGCCCATGCATCATCTAACTCTGGGCAGTTGGAAGCAGCAAAAGTAAGGAAAATGATTCAGGATGACAAGAAACTTAAAAAAATGTTGCTTATCTTTTCTTTTAGAATCTGAAATACCAAGATATCTTCGGATGCATTATTCAGTGTATTCACAGGCTCTTTCCACTACCCATCATTAGCAAATTTTGACGAATAAACATTTTGCATTTTTATATGTCAATTAAAAATTTGAGTGTATTATAACCTAACAGAAAGTCTTATAACATTAGTGTTTTACTAAGTAGTACAATTTGGGTAAATGTGTTCTGGTACAGTTTGGATAAATTTGCTCAATCACATTAAAACTACTTAATTTTCGGGCGTGGTGGTGGGCACCTGTAGTCCCAGCTACTCGGGAGGCTGAGGCAGGAGAATGGCGTGAACCTGGGAGGCGGAGCTTGCAGTGAACCGAGATCGTGCCACTACACTCCAGCCTGGGTGACAGAGCGAGGCTCTGTCTCAAAAAAAAAAAAAGACTTAATTTTCATTAAATTTTTGTATTTATCCATTGTTATTTGTAGGCCTTAGAACATATTTTTTCAGTTCTCCTGGGACTGTCTTCTCCCCACCTTTGCCTAGAAAAGTTCTGCCCATACTTTGTCTTTTATTTTAGATATCACCACTTCTTTCAGATTAGTTCTCATTCTTATGTATTCCTATGGTGCTGCATTGCCACCATCATAGCAATTGCCACACTCTTGTAATTTTCTTTGTACCTGCCTATGTCTCCCACTAGACTGCAAACTGTGTTAGGACAGGGATTGACACTATTACACCCTAAGCGTCTAGCACAGTACAAAGTGGCTGCTCAGTAAATACTTTTTAATTAAATGAATAAATCTTCGGGACCACATGCTGAGGTAGTTATCATCATCCCCATCTTATAGATGAGGCAACTGAAGTTCAGATAATTTAGTCAGCTAGCAAAGCAGTGGCTTAAGGTCCAGGATCCTGAATCTGGATCTAATGCTGTCATTATAAAACCAGTTACACACACCTTCCATATACTTACCAATGTCTGAAGTTTATTAACAAATGATAGAGCCTTTATGTTCTTACTGGAGATGAGACTTAAATGCAAATACCACAAAAAGAGAAAGCATAATAGATTGACTTCTGGTAACACTAGGGCATTAAATACTAATGCCAGACATTCTTCTAGAAATAGGTCCTGACTTGAAGAGAAAGTGAGCCTTCTGTTCTTGCCATGCAAATCTATACAAATCGTTTTTTGTCAGCGTCTCATTTTCTCATAGTAAATTCTTGTTGATCGTTTGATTTACTTGGTTTCCAAGAAGTTAGACAAGAATAGTCCCCTACACTTTGTTCTTTTTCATATGAACCACCGTAATCAGAAATGATTGATTTATTTTACATAGTATTATTTTTCCGCTTATAAAAATTAGACAAGCTTATTGCTGAACATTTGAAATAGTAATTTTAAAATCAAATAGAAAAAAAACTCTTACCACATATTCCTCTTTCTTTTTTTTGCAAACAATTGCACATTTTCTATAACTTGGGATTAGTAACTACAAGTTCTTATGTTGAGAATTTTCCTATATTGTTAAATATTCAATACTACATGATTTTAAATGATTGCATAAATTCACTCTAGGTTTGTTCCAGGCGTTTATCTAATCAATTCCATATTGTAGATATTTCGGATTGTTTCCAGTTTTAGAGTCTATAAATAAAATGGAAGTACTTATCCTTGGACATTAATCTTTGCACACATGACTGATTAAGAGAGATTTCTTTTTTCTCATCTAATTGGTCGTATGGTGTTCTGGGCCTTATTAGGATAAGAACTCCCCATAACTGGGCCTCACCTTAAAGTACTTACACAGTTTTGACCCTCAGCGGCAATCAGATTGAATAAAGGATTAGAACTCCTGACTCCTGAATACCTAGATTAGATGTGGCTCCTTGAGACTCTTATTTCTCTCCCCATTTTCCCATGGTATCGGGAGAGCTGAGCTCCAGGAGGGTGGGGCTGGAAGACTGTCTGTTTTCAAGCTGGACTCATCTCTGCCAGCAGCACTGCCCCTGGGCCCCAACGTCAAAATAAGAAAGAAAAGTTAGTATTGAGAATGAGGAAGGCTGAGGCCATCCCTGTCCCAAAGGCAGTGGCAGGAGAGAGAGAGAGAGAGAGAGAGAGAGAGAGAGAGAGAGAGAGAGGGAGAGAGAGAGAGAACAAGTGAGCAAAGAAGCAAGATGCATATATACCTTCTTCTGAGTCTTTTTTTTTTTTTAAACCCAGAGAAGGAAAAAAGCAACTGTCTAAGTCAGTACTGCCCTGGGGGCAGCCTGAATGGGCATGACTTGAACCAAGTGGCTTGTCACCCTGCTGCCGTTATGACCCTTGCAGGGTCCAAGAAAATGCATAGATGAACTCACTGGGTTGAACAACACACTCAGTGTCTTGAGAACAAATAGACTTTTCTTTGGTGTTAGTTACAAACATCTTTTCTTTCCATTTATTCAGTTATCCAAGAAGCAAAAGCTAATCTCCTGTGAAAGTTCAGGAGAAAGGCATGTGATGTGGCTCCAACCCGCCTTAGCCACGTGCCCAGGAAAGACCGCTGATGGGCTTGGAGGGGCTCTGCTTCTGTGCCTGCCTACCCTGTTCTGTGTCCGGAGGAGTAAACCAATTAATAAATTACACTAATTTTCAGTCCTTTTATTTCAGATAGGTTCATTCATTTATCTATCTATCTATCTATCTATCTATCTATCTATCTATCTATCATCTCTATTGTCTATCATCTATCTACCTCTATCTATCTATCTATCTATCTATCTATCTATCTATCTATCATCTATCTACCTATTTATCATCTTTCTATAGTCATGTGTTCCTTAACAACAGGGACACGTTCTGAGAAATGCATTGTTAGGTGATTTCGTCATTGTGTGAACATCATAGAGGGTGCTTACACAAACCTAGAAAGTACAGCCTACTACACAGCTAGGCTACATGGTATAAACGATTATTCCCAGGCTACAAACCTGTATAGTATGTTACTGTGCTGAGTACTACAGGCAATTGTAACACAATGGTAAGTATTTGTGTATCTAAACATATCTAAAGGTAGAAAAGGTTCAATAACAGTACAGTATAAAATATTCAAAAATGATACACTTATATAGGGTACTTATCATGAATGGAGTTTGCAGGACTGGAAGCTGCCCCGGGTGAGTCAGTGAATAAGTAGTGAGTGAATGTGAAGATCTAGGACATTACTGTACACTACTGCAGATTTTATAAACACTGTCCAGTTAGGCTATACTAAATTTATTTTTAAATTTTCTCTTTTAACTTTTATTTTAGGTTCAGGGCTACACATGCAGATTTGTTTTACAGGTAAACTCATGTCATGGTTTTGTTTTGTTTTTGTTTTTGTTTTTGTTTTACAGATCATTTAGTCACCCAAGTACTAAGCCTAGTACCCAATAGTTATTTTATTTTCTGTGCTCCTCTTCCTCCTCCAATCCTCCACCCTCAGGTAGGCCCCAGTGTCTATTGTTCCCCTCTTTGTGTCTGTATGTTCTCATCATTTAACTCTCACTTATAAGTGAGGACATGTGATATGTGGCTTACTCTTCTTCCTGCATTAGTTTGCTAAGGATAATGGCCTCCAACTCCATCCATGTTCCTGCAAAGGACTTGAGCTTGTTGTTTTTTATGGCTGCATTGTATTCCATGATGTATAGGAATCATATTTTAAAATTTACTTTTTCAATAATAAATTAACCTTAGATTACTGTGACTTTTTTGCTTTATAAACTTTAAATTTTTTTTTTTTAAATCTGACCCTTTGGTAATAACACTTAAAGCATATATATTATGTAGTTGTACAAAAATATTTTCTTTTTATATCCTTTTTCTATAAGCTTTTTTTCTATTAATTTTTTTTAACTTTTAAAAGATTTTGTTAAAAACTAAGACACAAACACACACATTAGCGTAGGCCCACAGAGGATCAGGATTAAAAATAACATCACTGTCTTCCACCTCCACATCTTGTTCCATTGGGTGGTCTCTAGGGGGGGCTAACATGCATGAAGCTGTCATCTCCCATGATAACAATGCCTTCTTCTAGAATATATCCTGAAATACTTGCCTGAGGCTGTTTCACAGTTAACTTTTTAAATTTTTTGTAAGTAGAAGTAGTGTACCCTAAAATAATAATAAAAATTAGAGTATAGCAAATACATAAACGAGTAACATAGTTGTTTATTACCCTTATCAAGTGTTCTATGCTATACATAACCACATGTGTTCTGCTTTTATATGACTAGCAACACAGTAAGTTTGTTTACATGAGCATCACCACAAACACATGAGTAATGCCTTCTGCTATGATCTTACTAAAGCTACAGTGTCCTTAGGTGCTAAGAATGTTGCAACTCCATTATAATCTTACGGGGCCACCATCATTTATGCAGTCAGTCTTTGGCCAAAATGTTGTTATGATTCTCAAGATTGTACACACACACACACACACACACACACACGCACGCAAGAAGAAGGTATGTGGTGATTAATGTTACTAGTACAATTAAGATAGATCAGATACTTTAATATTGCCAAGAACTTCTTAAAATGAAATAAAAGTTTTTCAAAGAATCATACTTTCTCTTTAATATGGCGTTATTCTTTTCCTTTTTTTTTTTCTTTTGAAGACAGAGTTGTGCTCTGTCGCCCAGGCAGGTGTGGAGTTGCGCCTAGCTTACTGCAGCCTTGAACTCCTGGGCTCAAGCAATCTTCCTGTCTCAGCCTTTCTGGTAGCTAGGACTACAGGTGTGCACCATCATACCCAGTAAATATTTATTTTTATTTTTATTTGTGTAGAGATGGGGTCTCACTATGTGGCCCAGTCTGGTCTTAAACTTCTGGCCTCAGGAAATTCTTCCATCTTGGCCTCCCAAGGTGTTGGAATTACAGGCATGAGCCACCAAGCCCAACCTGCATTATTTCTAATTCGGAAATTTATCTCCTTGAGGAAAACATTTGGAACAGTAACTCCTAGAGTAGACTTGGTCTTTAAGCTTCAAATTCTATATCACCTGTTAGTTATGTGCTCTTTGCAGCCTAGGAAAGGCAAGAAATGAGCAACCTTATTTTAAAAACCATTTCTCCTGGATAAACACCATACATGCGTTGAGATACACACAGGGGCTATTAAACAGCTTCAAAGCATCTATGGGCCTTGCTCCATCTCTCTTTCTTGTATCTTCTTGTTCTAACTCCCATCTGATTCTAAGAAATTTACAAATATGCTCTACTATCTCCCATTCAATGTTGACACTTCCTTGAACCCCCAAATTATATTCTGATTTCCACCCCATCTTACTCATTCCATGTTCCAGAATGTAGCTACCCATCAACTCATTGTAATCCGGCTTGCACACTCAGTATGAAACTTGAGGGCTACTTTTTTTCCCCACACGCCACATTCAGTAAATCCGCTAGCCCAGCCTGTTTTACTCCTATCACTTTCTTGAATCCGTAGCTCCTTCTTGTCATCCCCTGTGCTACAGTCCTAGTTCAGATTCTCATCATCTCTTACCTGGACAATTATAAGAGTCTCTAATGTGTCTCTCAATAATGTGGCTTGATAGTGTTGGGACAGTTAGAATCATAGTCTTGTGTATTTCATCAACCGTCATAAAACCCTGTTATGTTCCTGGTGTCCTGGTCAAGGTAATAGTAATCCTATTTACCATGTGACTATAAAGTAATGAGGCAGGTTCTTTAAGATAGTCATGTTAATTCATATTTAATTCATCCACAAAATATTATTAAGCACCTATCATACGCCACACACTACAGCTGGAAATATAGTGGCGAATAAGACTGATGGTCCTGCAATTATGGGATTTCATGAAGCTGCATGAGAGGCATGGGCAGAAGCAAGGACTCTGTAGTCAGATGATGCTGTGTTCAGATCTTGCCTCCATACCTTATGAAGTTCTCAAGATCATTCATTCATTCATTTATTCATCCAGTCATTAATGGATGCTAAATCCTACCAATTGTCTATTATGTGTCAGGTGGTGTTTCAGTTCCTAAAGAGATGGGCAAAGTCCTGCCCTCAAAGAGCTTATTTTCTTGTGGGAAAGAAAGGCTAACAATAAATACATCATACATCATAAGCAAGGTCATTTGATATAGTGTAGTAGCTATGAAGAAAGTAAAATAAGGTAATAGGATGGTCTGTGATTCACTCTGACTCTTGTCTAGAAGGATCTGTCTTGTACTCAGTAGCCTGGGAAGACCTTTCTGGAAAGGTGACATTTGAGCCAAGATGTGAAAATGGCCAGGGAAAGCAAATTGCTGAAGGAAAGAGCAGAGGAAATAAAACAAGTGCCAAAAAAGTGAGATGGCCATTGGATAAGGAAAAATAGAGCAAGTGTGGCTGGAATGGAGTGAATGAGAGTGAATGTTGCATAGGTGATGTTGGACAGCCCAGATCATGTTGAGTTTTGTGGACCATGTGGATGCTCAGATTTTATTCCAAATTATTTAATCTCTCCAAGACTTAGTTTTCTTGACCAAATAAAGAAATCTCATAGGGTCTTTGTGAGAATTACAAATTATAATCCTTTCATGCATTAATCAGTTAATTCAATAAATCTTTTTCAAATGGCTACCATATGCCAATTTTAGGCATTGAGAATAATGTGGTGAGAAAGTAATGGCTTATTCTCAAGGATGTCATAGTTGTTAGGAGAGATGGGCCCATAGGAAAAATATTATAACACAGTGTGACAAACACAACTGTAGATGTGTGTGTTTTTTTCCAATTCTATTCATCCTAATATCCACAACTGGGTTAGGGACATCAACACCTCTTACTTTGAGTTACTTCTAGAGCCTTCTAACTAGTCCCTTCCATTCCAATCCTGTTGTTCTCCAAAACATTCCCCCACACTGCACCAGAGTGATCTTTCTAAAATTCAAATGATAATTCATTCACTCAAAAATATTTACTATGTATCTGCAATATGAAGGGTTCCCTTCTGGGTTCTTGTGAAATATCAGTAAACCAATAACACTTGTTTGACTGAAATCTTTTAATATTCCACATTGCCCTCAAGATATAATATAAACTACTTAGTTTGGTGTAAACAATCTTCAGGCCTCTCGAAGGTCCCAGGATAATAGTACAAATAGAGCCCAAATGCCATATGTAAGGTTATAAATCAAGCTATCAAACTGTTCTTAAAATATGCTCTACCTGAATGCCTTGACAAATATAAATGTATAAGAGCTTAGAAGGCCTGGTTCAAATTTAGAATTCTTGAGCTCCTCAAAGTTCTAGGCCAGAACATTGTGGTACTGGGAGACCTGGAGCTCTTGCCTTATCTCCTATCTCTTTACCTAACACTGCAGAGGGCCTTGTACACCAGCACGAGGACACCCCAGCTGTCATGTCCAACATCTATCTGCTATCCTCCAAAATAGCTACCTCTTGGTGACATTCCAGGTTTGTGAAGTCACTGGGCAAGGGGATTTCAAGGTCCCGGTTATTTCAAGGTCCTAGTCTAGAAAGGGGCATCATTTCTAGGTGGCCAAGTCTTCTTGACTCTAGTATAGGACTCCTCATCAGGGAGAGAGCCATGGATGAATGAGTATCTAGGAGGGCTCTTTAAAGTGTGCAGCCCAGAGTAAAGTCCCTTCTTGTCCATATCTGAGAGCAAATCTGGTAACTCTTTTCCATATGGCTGCTGCTTATACCTCCACTACAGTCTCATATACTGCAATTCCACAAGGCCTTTTCAATCTTTCATGGTCTGTGCTTTACTTCTGCCTTCATCTTTGCCTTGAACATCCTTCCCCATCCACCCTATTCCTTCACCCAATTCCTGTTCTTTTCAAGTCTCTGTTTACAGATCCCTTTCTCTGGAAGGCTGTCCCTATAGACTGCTCTGGTAGTTTTAAGTATGTCTTCATATCCTTTGACACTCCTGCCATTGACAATAACAGTAGAAGTGACACCATGTGACTTGTGAGATTAGATTATGAAAGACCATGCATCTTCTGCTATGTTTCCTGGAATGCCTTCTCTGGAAACTCTAAGCTGCCATGCAAGAAATCTGGTCACTTTTTCCACAGCAACCTGGAAGAAGCTGGAGACTATTATTCTAGGTGAAATAACTCAGGAATGGAAAACCAAACATTGTATGTTCTCACTCATATGTGGGAGCTAAGCTATGAGGATACAAAGGCATAAGAATGATACATTGGACTTTGGGAACTCAGGGGAAAGGGTGGGGAGTGGCGAGGGATAAAAGACTACACACTGGGTACAGTGTACACTGTCTGGGTGATGGGTGCACCTAAATCTCAGAAATCACCACTAAAGAACTTAATCATGTAACCAAATACCACTTGTTCCCAAAAACCTAATGAAATAAAAAAATTAAAAAAATTTAAAAATTTTTCTTCATATTTTCTTATAAGAACTAAAAAAAGAGAGAGAGAAAAGAAAAAAGAAAAAAGAAATTTGGCCACTCTGAAGCTTCCATGATGGAGAGCTCATATGTAGGCACTTGGGACAATAGTCCGAACTAAGCCTAGCGTTCCAGCCATCTCCACCAATGCAACAACAAGCAAGTGAAGCCATCTGAATCCTAAAGGTCACCCAAATGAGCACCACCAGATGACCTTGTCTCATGCCTTATAGATCCTCTTAGTTAAACAAAAAGGTCTCTAAGAATCTTAAGGATGTGTCTCATGGGCCCTCTTCATTAAACTATTGTGTTTCTAAGACTCTTTTTTTGAGACGGATTCTTGCTCTGTCACCCAGGCTGGAATGCAGTGGTGCCATCTTGGCTCCCTGAAACCTCCACCTCCTGGGTTCAAGTGATTCTTCTGCCTCAGCCTCCCTAGTAGCTGGGATTACAGGTGCCTGCCACCATGTCCAGCAAATTTTTGTATTTTTAGTAGAGGCAGGGTTTTGCCAAGTTTCCCAGGCTTATCTCAAACTCCTGATCTCAAGTGATCCACCTGCCTTGATCTCCCAAAGTGCTGGAATTACAAGCATGAGCCCCACACCCAACTGTGTTTCTGAGACTCTTAAGGGCATTGTCTCACAGTAGCCCGACAAGAAACCCAAAGTTGAGAAGCACTTATGAATTAAGATATTTGTGACTGTGGCTGTTTGTTTAATTAAATAAATGTTATAAATGGATACATAAGAAACTACTATGGCTTGACTGTGTTCCCCCAAATTCATATGTTGAAACTTAATGGCTGATGTGATAGTATTAAGAGGCAGGGTTTTTGGGAGGTGATTAAATCATGAGGGTGAAGCCTTCATGGATGGGATTAAAACACTTACAGAAGAGCTTAAGGGAGTGGGTTAGCCCTCTTCTGTTCTCCCATCAAGTGAGGGCACAGCATTCATCCCTTTTTGCCCTTCTGTCCCTCACCATGTGAGGATGCAGCAACAAGATGCCATCTTGAAGCGGAGAGTGTCGCCCTCACCAGACATCAAACCTGCTGCAACTTGATCTTATACTTTCCAACCTCCAGAATTGTAAGAAATAAATGTTTACTGTTTACCAATTACAAAGTCTCAGATATTTTGTTATGGAAGACAAACTGACAGAAACCCACCAGTTTTTTGAAGGAATTAAAACTATAGACTGAAAGATTCAAAAACAGTACAAAAAAGACAAAGATGTGAATCTCTACACTTCCATGATCAAGAAACACACTGAGAAAATTACTCAGCTGAAAACATAGGCTAGAATAACTCAGAGGGTGGACCCAAGAGCCCAGAGAATGAACCAGTGAGTCAGAGAGCATGAGTAAGTCTTAGTTAAGGAACAGACATGTTCCTGATTGAATTTCAGAATTGCCATGAAGCAGGGCCTGACATATGCCTTGTATCATGCCTTGCCTCTTTTTAATATCTTGGGTATTTGTGGTGTTTGTGAGAATGATAGAAAAAGTGTACCTTTAGTTTATAGGTATTCAGATTGAGAAGATCCATATCGAAGGAACTGGACCTTTGGAGACTTATTTGCTTCTGAATCTAATTTGGATGATGAGATTCTGAACCTCAGACCTGAATCTGATGGTCTTCTGAAGGAGGTTGGAGGTGAATATATTTACATGTATGAGACATTAAAAAATTTTATGGTAGTAGAGATGACTGTGGCAGTTCAAAAACATAGCTACAAATTCTTTAACACTCCTTCTACTGAGAGGTGGGGTCTAAGTCCCCTCTTCTTAAACCTGGGAAGACTTGTGACTAATAGAATTCAATTATCCCCAGCAAGGAAACAGACAAGTTACTGAAGCCATCTGGGATCTTACAGATGAATCTGTACCCTAGCTGCATATTGCCCAGTGATCTTTATTAACACCATGTGAAAGAAAAGAATTACCTAGCTGACCCCTGCCAAAATTCTTGACCCATGAACCAACAGATATAAATAAATGGCTGTTGTTTCAAGTCACTGAATTCTGGCGGTAGTTTGTTACACAGCAGTATGTGACTGGAACACCGTCAAGACTGGCTTTAAATGCCCTGTCTCTGTGTTTCTACGGAACCCTGTCTTTTTAACTGCACTGTAGTGAAATTACTTATTCACTGGTCTTTATCATCTTCCTAGTGAAAATTCCCTGAGGGTGAGGATGGTATCAAGAACAGTGGCTTTCATAGTAAGCACGCAATATGCTGGGTTTTTTTCCTTCTCCACCCAATGACTTGCTCTAATTAGCTGTATAGCCAAGGCCGTAGTAAATGGAGATTCTTAAACATGTTTAGCTTTGTTTTTCTGTTCTTGCTAGGCTGAGTTTGGTTCCCCTGACTTCCACAGTTCCTGTAGGTCTGCTCTGTCTGTGAATATTTATGTGAGGGGCACCCACTAAAATAAGAAACAGGTCCAGGGTTGTTAGTTCCTCTAGAAATACACATGGATCTGAAACCAAAGTGGATAATTACTGTGCAGAAACATGTTTTGAGTTTTGCCTCTCCCAGAACCTTTGAAAAATAGAACATAATGTGTAGCCAAACCCCAAACACCCCCGGGTTTGCACATCTCTCGTAATCCCATCCAGACACACTTACTTTCACATAATGGATTTCTGGTTCCAAGATTTTTTCCAGTTTGAAAAACAACTCCTAGGAAGAGTCACTCTTCTGTGAGCAGTAGCCTGTCTGATGCTTCCACAGCTGCATGGTCACCCCAGAAATGTTAGGCCTGACCCTCAACCTTCCTGTCTGAAAAATACTCTGTTTAAATGTATGATGAGTCTACCTACTGAGAAATCCTGGGATCAACCAGGCTTGGATCCCAGCTCTGTTACTTACCAGCCATGTGACTGTCAGCACATTTCTTAATCTCTCTTAGTCTGTTTTCATATAAGGAGAGAATAATGGTGTCTTCTTACAGGATTCTTGCAAGCACTAGACGAGCTAATGCATGTAGAACACTCAGCCATGTACTGGCACATATAGTCTCTCAATAAACTAATGAATGCTAGTTGTTGCTATTACTGACACATCCTTCCCTGCTCTGCTCGTTCAATAGTGAATTATCAAACTAGATGGAGCCGAAATCTCCTAAAAATTGCCTGACTTGGTTCAAAGACATGAGATTGGTCACAATGACCCTGGAAACCTATTAGGTTGCTTTTTAGAGGAAAAGTGCCAAACGAGCACTTGGTATTAAGTGTAAGGAGAGTGATAATATAGAGGGAAAAAAATCCCAGTTTATTTTTCTGTAGTTCATGACCTGCCCCCATTTTCCTGTGATCTCTTCTTTTACCTGGTCAAATACAAACTTCTGTAGCGACAATGACCACATTTTCTAAACTGCAAATAAAGATCCATGGTCTCACAAATACAACTGTTCTTAAGAGGGCAACATGACTCAATATTTTAAATTGTGACTGCTCTAGAAAAATGTGGGACATATGGTGACCATACCCATGGTTCTCAAAGCCAGATGCTGACTGGCTCCAAGAGAAGAAAACCAAAACAATCAGAAATCTCTTCTATTTGCCAAAACAAATCTTGTGTCTCTCCCAATGTTATTCCTGTAGCTATCATTGTTTGAATTGGGTCTGTTCACCAGTTCCATTTCTGCTACCATCTCGGGGGGATGAGGGAAAGAAAATAGCTTCATGTTCACTCATGTTAGCAAGGAATTCTTTTTTGGGGTGAATTTTAGGAGTAAAAGAAATTTGAAAATCTCTTTTATTTTGTGTTGTTTTTTCTTTCTTTCTTTTTATCTAGAGAGTCTTCAACTATAGTTTTCCTTCTGGTCCTTCAATAATGAATAACAATAGTAATAATGTTGCTATTATTATTAAATGCATGCTATGTAATGGGCATTCATCACGCATTTGCTTCCAAATACACTTAATCTTCACAATGGACTTACAAGGTAGATGCCATTGTTCTCAGTTTACAGATTGAAAGTCAAATATGTTGAGAGGCTTAGAAACTTATCCAGGTTCACATAATAAATAAGTGATAGACTAGGGATTTGAACCCAGAAATTTCTGGCTCATACATTCTCTATAGTCTGTGCTGTTGCCTCTCATAAATTGCTTTGCAGAAATCAGACTTAGATTCAATTAATATATATTGAACATCCTCCAGGTGCTGTGCTAAAATATTTAATAAATTATTTAATATAACCCAAGATCTGGGTGACATTACTATTATTTTTGATAGTGAAATACCAAGAGATTAAGAAATTTTTCTAGGTCATCTAATTTTTAGTTAGTGGAGCCAGGAATCAAGTCCATTTTTTAAATTGTAGGTTTAGAACTTTTTCTAAATCCCAGTAGAGCATCAGATAGCAGAAGTGCAAAATAGGCTGTGTTTAGAAACTTGAGAATCAGGAGGATATTGAGTGAGAAAAGGAGGCATTGCAGTGGGATCAAATATCTGCACAGAGTCCTACCCTTTAGTGTGAATGAGTTTATCATTGTTAAGTGGAGGGAACAGAGCCTGTGAGTGCAGAAAAGAATAGAAAGGGGCAGGAAATTGGAGAAAGGGGCACCAGAAGTCAGCTCAGTATCACGTTAAGCCTTAGCACTGTGTAGGACCCTCCTTTGTCATTTTTAATTATCTCTATTTTAGTAAAGAGTATTAACTAGAAAACACATCAACTGGCTGTTTTGAGTTTTGGAGAAAGTAGAATCAGAGTAGAACCAAAAGGCAGAAAAAAATGATATCAGAAGGGTAAATGTCAGCGGGCAAAATCATTTTGGTTTTGGTCTGAGAAACGGTACCTGTTTTTAGGTAATATTGCTCTAAATGAGGAAAAAAGAGTAAAATGTGAAAAGTTAAAATCTTAATTTCCAGTTAAGATGTGGAGCTATTTCACCCTTCCAATTTACCTCCTCCAACATCTCAGCTACTCAGATACATTCGACTTGGTGTGAACAGGTTGTGGGGAAACAATACACTCTCTTGGTTAATTTTAACCTTATGGTCCTTAATTCAAATTTTCACCAACCTCCACTTACAGAAATAGTATATGCTCCACAGAGTAAATGTGGAGTATACAGAAATGTTAGGAGATCAAAATTAAAATCTCCCACAATCTCACTATCCTGACATTGTTAACATCTTGACATAATATTTCTAATTTGCTTTCTTATCTTCCTTTCTATAATAGAGATCATAAAAGTACACCATTTTTACTCAAAGTATATCATAAGCATTTTCCCATGTCATTAGTGTTTGAGAACACAGATTTTAATCAATGTTTAAACTTGCATGTACATCATATGATGCATTTAAGTAATCCTCTGTTGTTCGATATTTAGATTGATTTCAAATTTTCACCATTACAAGTGTGATATTAGCTTTGTACATAATCACTTCATGGTCCAGGCCTCTTCTGGCACACCCTTTGCTCAGAATTTCTTACCTTCTTTTTTTCCCTAACAGATGTGATTAATGATATTCACATATGAAACTTTTCCTAGAGTTATGTCTTAGACTTACCTAGGGTTATATCCAATTTCTTGTGTTTTAATGAAATGTAATATCTTTACATTTTTCTTCCCTTCAAAAAGATCACAGAAGAGTGAAGATGAGTGAAAGTGCTGTGAGATGTCTTTGTGTCCACTATATTTTATAAAACAATTTATAAATTTCAGTTCTTTATTATTAGTGATAATGAGTTTTAAACATATAATTGATCATGCCACTTAATTGGCAAACCATTGTTTAGCTGGCCTTGGGAAGCACCCTTGTACTGAGTGGCTTTAGCATACATTTCTCATTGAAGACCATTTCTAGCTATGATTTTTGTCTTTAGGAATAAATAGACCGGTAGTAGAAAATTATAAACTATAGACAGAATTAGGTTTTCTTTTTGAGAAGAGGGTAACGTAAACATTGGGAAGGGTCAAATAAGTGCAAATGAGTATTTCTTAAGCGTCTTATCCCACCCCTGTCCAGAGATTCCAATACAGTTTTCCTGGAGATGCCCTTTCCCTAAGCCCTCTGGCTCTGAATTACTGTTTTGGAAGGTATTATCAAGTCATTTTGTTTTTTGACTGACATTTAGGATTAAAATTCTAGTTAATTCAGCTGCCTGCTTCTTCAGCTTTGAGCGAATGATGCCAAGATACATTTTTTCTTAGGTTAGGTGATGTGTGACCATTTAGAGCAAGGAAGAGTAGATGAGTTGAGGCATACAGGTGTAACGTGATATAATCTCCTCCAGGGAAAGTGTCCTGCTTGAAGCATTTATAGAATGGAATCTTTTCAAGGTTGAGAAGGGCACTGTCATCTATGTGTGGTATTGGCAAATCTGCCCATTCTGATGGGTCCAAATGTTGCATCGTAGGAAAATCTAATCATAGATAAAATGCATTTTCCTACTGGAAGAATTTTAATGTTGTATTAGTTGGCTCTTTTGGCTGCAATGACAGTACTAAAACTTGAATTAACATTTACAGGGAATTAATTTTGTTCATTAAATCAAAGAGGTTATTTAACAACCAAATTATGGGAAGAACAAGGATGTCACTAGACAAGAGAACAACTAGAACCAGAGATATATGATGTCAGATCTCTCTCTGTCTTTCTCTCTCACTCTTGCCTGGGCTTCTCACAGGGATTTCATTCTGCTTTGTTGACATCACTGAAAACATGGGGTGCGGTGGTCATGATATTTCCAAGTTTTATGTCTCTCAGTATCTACCTCTCAGGGGGACTGGCAGACTTTTCTACCTTCCTAAGTCCAAAACTACGGGGAAAAGACTCATTGGCTAGTTGGGGTCAGGTGTTCAGACAAGGACCAATAAATTGTGGAAAAAGAAATGTCATAAGAAAGATGTTGGAGAAATGGGGAAGGAAAATTTATTCCAGAGGTATCTACTCCATCAGGCTGCACAGAAATCTTATTATAGTTTAGATGATTTGTTGAAGATTGGAGAAAAAAGAGCACAGTAAGAGTATTATATCTATACATATGTGAGTAACTTACCTTTCTTGGTGGTCATGAATCCCTTCCTCCCAACTCTGTAACTAAAGTTTGCAAAGAGAGGCCAGAGGTCATTTTTTCTAGCCTAGGAAAGCAGGAGCTGGGTGTGTTTCGCAGGATATCAGCTTTCCCTGGCCAGTTCCCACTGCAAAACAACAGAACTGTTTATTCTTTCCCACACCCTGGCATTCAGCAGACTGCTACCTTTCACTGCAGCAACTGGAAATTACACACTAATAGGAAACATATATGTGAGCATTCAGAGCAGGATTTTAATCAAATGATCACAGCAGCACTGGTTGGTATTTATTTGAATAATTTATTGGAGTTGTCTGTGGACTAGGTATGCATATTCAGGGTTTTCTATGAATGTCATGTTTTTACAGAATTCCCAGCTTGCCACACAATTTTGTTTACCACAGAATCCAGACAGGTTTCTGCTGAACTTTGTGTTGAAGGGTAGATGTAATTCTCATCCCTTCACGGTTAACCCACTGGAGCATGTGGTTGTTTAAAAAGAATAAATTCTAAAACAAATTCATATTTTCTCACATATGACAAGGTTCAGACACCATGTAACTGAATAGAAATCACCTCGGAAAGTATTGCATGCACTGATAGGAGTTCCCCAGAAGAGCTGCAACGTAAAAGGCAATAGGCATTGAAACAGGCAAGTGGGAGAAAAACCTCACCATTTCTTCCTAGGCTTCAGTATGAGAAGTAGTGGTTGACATTCACAATCGCAGTCTTTCTTCAAAGAGCATCAGGCCCACGTTCCTGCCATGGAGAACAGGTGTGACCTAAGTGCAGAGCCCTGAGCAGCTGACTTCTGCTTTGAACTCTAAACTAATGTTATTCATTTGTTTTTACTATTACCTTTGGCAGAGATGAGAAGTCCAAAGGCTGTAGATGTGAGGCAAATGACAAAAACATGATGTAGACAGGATGAAGGAAAACCCTATTTAGAGCAGAGAGCTTCTACACACCTCCAGTAAGTTATTTGCTACAGGGTTATTTAGCTCCAAGCATCTCTCTTCTTTCTTGTAAAAGAACCTGTAAATCCAACCTTTACAAACACTGATTAAATGTTCCACCCCTCACCCCCGCCCCACGTATGCATTCATGGATGGTTTGGGGTTCCTTTTCCCTGTAGGACTCAAATGTCCAGCTTTCTCTGCCTCTATTTGGAACTATGGGCTTTGTATTCCACTTGGCATTGTATGCTTCTATTCTTTCTTTGGTGGACAGAGAAGTTACTTTGTTTTTGAGCAAGGCTATGTCTTTTTAACTTTCATGCCATATTTTATTTGCTGTATTTGAACAGGCAAGGGAACTCACAACACCATTTTGACAAGAAGCCCTGGTTCATACTCTTTCAACTAAATAATATACCCTTAGTTGAGATGCCTTTCTCTGGTATAATTTTGTCCATTCTTCTCTATCTCATCTGCAAGAAATGAATCTGTTAAATTCCCTGCTGAAATTCACATAGCATATGTCTACAGCAGTCCTCTCCTCTCTTAGTCTCTAGCAGCACCAGGAAGGAAAAAAAATTAGATTAGTTTGGCATATTTTTTCTTAGTGGGCTTATGCTGTTTTCAAGCAATCAGCACTTTCTTTGCTTAGGCTATCAAAACATCTATTTAATAATTCATTTTAGAATTTTGCCAGAAATTAATAGCAATCTCATTGGCCTACCTCTCCTGAGATCCTTGTACTACTTTTTAAAGTTAAGATAGCATATGTCTGTAAATTTTTGAAACCTTTCCTACTCTTGTAATTATTAAAACTATAGCTTGTATCAGTGGAACAAAACGGGAGGAAAAGCTAAAATATATAGGAACATCATCCAGATCAACATGACCTTGACAAGTTGAAATAATGAACCCAACTTCATGAAATTTTATACATTTTAAAAAGTATATTTTCTAAATATATATTAAATGTATGAATTACATATTTATAGAGTGTATTATATAATATAATCCTAGATTTAAGCAAAAAAGAAACGAAAAAATTATGAAAAAAATAAAAAACATTGCTTGATGGCCAACTCAGTAGGAAAATTTTAAGTATGATGTGATTGACAAAAGCAGAAACAAACAAACAAAAACCCCCAAACAAAAAACAAAATGAAACAAACTACCCTGATTGCTTGAAAACAGCATAACAAATAACCGGAGGAATGGTACAATGTTCATTAAAAGGGAAGCTGACAAAAACACTGGGCTTACTAGAATAGTACATATATTGGTTGATAGAATTAGGGTCGCCATAGGTGGAATGACAGGATTTACAATTATTATGGGAAAAAAATAGAAGATTCTACACTTGCAGTTTCTCCAAACTTGTGCATTAAAAACGAACTCACTACAAGATGAAGAGAATTGAGGAGATATGGAGTTCCATAGCAGCTTTGTTTTATTTCAAAACCAAAGTCTTCTCCCCAGTCTTCATTCTGCAGTGCTCTCTCTCTCAGTGAAGGCA
Organism: Macaca nemestrina; assembly: GCF_043159975.1. NCBI lineage: Eukaryota > Metazoa > Chordata > Mammalia > Primates > Cercopithecidae > Macaca > Macaca nemestrina. The sequence continues at coordinate 95,473,892 of NC_092136.1, read as the reverse complement.
AAACCAACACTCAGGTGTCCAGGCCCCATACATAGTGACACCCTTGACGCCCCTACTTCATTCATGCCCAATGTTCAGTCACCAGGGCCAGTCACCTTCTTCCCTCCAGTGTCTGGAGTTGTTGCATTACCAGGTGTTTGTACTAAGCCTGTGTAGACCGTTAATGCTGTCACACACCTGTGGCATCCCTTGTTTCCTTGTTTCCCTCCCACCTGTCCCTGCGCTTACTGGTCTGTAAGCATTTCACGGCCAAAAGGTCTGTTTTCTTCATGCGTCCTCAATGCCTGTCACATTGCTCAGCACATAGTACTTAGTAAATATCTGTAGGGACATATACCTAGTTTAACCTAAAGAAGTCACAAAAAACCTAAAAGATGTCTTCAAATATTCCTAAGCAAACATATCAAAGAGGAGTTAGATCATATGACACGTCTGAGAACTGAGAAGCAGGATAGGGTGGTGATGAAAACTACAGCCTCTGGAGCCTGCTACCTGGGTTCCAATCCTACCTCCTCTGCTTTATGCCTGCATGGCCTTGGGAAAGTTATTTTTCCTTCTTGTACCACATAAGTCCAATAGCACCTATCTCATTGACTTGTGATGACCAAATGAGTCAAAACATATAGCAAACTCCAAACACGGCTGATATGAGTACAGCTTCAGTTCAAGTTAGCCACCATGCTAACCGTGACTCCAATAGACACACTCTCTATTTGTGTCTCATCCCGTAATAGTCATGTTCAGTCCACATCACTCCAAAAGCTGGGTCCCAAACAAGGTTCAACATACAGGTGACTTGTTCTAAGAAGTAATCTCACAGAACAAGAGTAAAGACCTGAGAAGAGTAAAACAGGGAGGAGAGAAAGCTTCCGTCCTACTAAAAACCCTGTGAGGAGCTGTGTAGAATGTGCCTTGAAATTGTCCACCAAGGGAAAAAAGGGATTTATTCACTGACTCCTGTCTCCGGTCAGGGTTGCCCATGGAGTGTAAAGTCTCTTTCATGTCCAGTCTGCACACGCATCAAAGTAACTGAGCAGTTTTCACAGGCATCCCCTCAGGTGGGGGAAAAAGTTTTGGGAAGGAAATCCACAGATGTATAATGTAACTGAGGCTAGGTGTGGTCATTTTACACCTGGGTGCTGCAGATGGCTAAACAGTTAGGATATGGGGGGCTGGGTACAAGAGGCACTGTCCTTGAGCTAGAGGTGAAAATGATTTTTGCTTTCTCTTTCCTGCACCCCAGGACCAGACACATGACCCAGTCTAACCAGCATGCTCCACCTGATACAGGGAGAGGTTCAGTGATAGATTCTGAGCCCACCAAAGTTCTCCCTGTGACATTATGTTGCTAAAAGAGGACTTTCTGTCCATGCTGAGAAATACAAGGTATCTGAGGGTCATATAATTTTGCCATTAACAGAACTGAAAATCTGAATTCTATACCTCAAAGAATGTTAGTAGGAGCCAGGCAGAGAGGTGGGAAAAATAGCAGAAGATAAGATTGGGACCCAGGAGGATCCGGAGAAATACACAAAGACCACCTGATGTGTATTTTACTCAAATTACTTGTGCCTTATCTTGTCTGGTATATTGTTTTGAGTTACTCTGAGGCAGGGACAAAATGGAAGCAGTTCTTTCAAAGCTAGAAGGATGGTAAAGAGCAAGGTCTATTTCTAAGACACAGAAACCCTAAGAACAGGGTACATATTGTTGGGAGTGAAGTTTTTGGTGTCGCAAAAAAAAAAAAAAAGAAAGAATAAAGAATTAACGTGGGAACAAATGATCTGTCAGCAAGGCAAGCTTTACTTTCTGCAGAAACAGTGCTACTCAGCACCTGTCCAGCCAGGAGAGCACACCAAACAGAGGAGACAAAGTTATTTATAATGTGATGCGTCTACCCTACTCTGTGTCCAGTTTCCATTGGCTGGAATAGGACCTCACATTTTACATTTTACCTGATTGGCTATTAGTTTAAACCTTTTTTAATTGGGTCAGGGGAACAGAACAAAGAAAGAAAAGGAAGTTGCCCAGGGATAGTTAAAGAAGCATCTCCAAATAAGGAATGGCATGCACTATGGGCTGGGGCTTGTCTAGTTCTGTCCAGGCATGCCAGAGCAAGCTAGGACAGCTGATTTGGAACATATATATTCCAAATATATATATTATATTATATATGCTTAGTATAATGTAATATATTATATTCCATATATATATATATATATTCTAATAGTGGATAGCAATCTTGTAAGAAATTGTAACTTTTTATAATCTTTGAAGAAGAATTTTCCCATTTCTCACAATCTTTAAAGACCGTGGCTCAATCAATAAGATATTTGGCACTTCTTATTAGCAAATTGGTCACTTATTGACTGAATGTTTAAGGAAGTTGTACTACCAGAAAAAGCCTCAATCTAAAAAGCCCCTAATACTCCAAGTCTGCACCCATAGCAAGTGAACTGTTAGATCTGCTAAAGGAGGGTAGTTCCACACAGAGAAATCATACAACACTCTTCTTGGACATGGCCACAGACAACAAGGAAGAAACAGAACCGGGAATGCTGGGTTGGCCATCTCATTCCACTGCGGGTGGGGATTCCTCACTAATTCTGTCCATGCATGTGAGATATGATGTAGATCTCTGCATGTTGCCTTAACTTCTCTCTTTTTCCAACTGGGAGTTTGAATTAGACATATTCTATTTCCCCTTTATATTGAACACACTTTTCCTGTGGGGGAATGCTTTAATAAATCATCACTTAGTAATGGGTTAAGGTCCACAGGAGTCACATCTGGTTCTGCACTAAAAGAATGCTTATCATTTGGAGAGCCTCAATTTACAGCTAGATGGAGGAAACATGGGCAGCTAAGTATCTCCTTTGGTAGAAGAGGCATGTCCTTTCTTTCCTGTCATAGATGGGAGGAATTGGCCTCATGTGAGGGGAGGGTATATATGGAGCAATTGAAGCATTTTTTACTATCCAGGGTACCATTTTCTGAGTAAATAGTCTTATTTCATAGTAATTCTGTTTGGCCCTGTGGTTCAAGGGGAGCTGATTCCTTTCTCCCTACCTGCTCAGTCCCTAGGAATGAGTGTTTGACCAAGTGGTGGGTCAGAATCCCCCATGCTCATAGCTACAGTGATTGGTTGACAGATGTATGTGTGACACACCTCAGGTCAGGTAGTCTTCCCAGGGACATTGAACTGCTCAGTTCAGCTGTGCATAAACATCTCTGGTGGACTTTTCAATTACTCCATTCTTAAAAATCAAGAGAATTTGAGTCTAAGAGCTGTCACTTGTAACTGAAAGTTTCATGACTAATACTCAGTTTCTTATAATGAAAATATTTCCTAACATTCAGAGCTTACCAGGAATGCAGTGGTCTATTTTGAGTTCCCTTTCCCTGGAAGTTATCCAGTAACTGGATGACTATATCTCTATATGAAATGCGTTTGTTTGCTACTTAAAGGGAGACATCTCAAAATTTCATCCAGTACTATACCCAACTCTAGGTCCATTGCTCTAGGTGTATTGCCCTAGGATCTTTCCATCAAGTCTGATGTGACTCTACATGGTGCCGAGGGATATATTCCCATGGATTCCTGAATGAGAAAGAATGGATGGAGGTGGTTTTAAGTAAACCATACGTGCCATACCACTAAGCAGAGATTTTTTTTCTTTCTTTTTAAATTTTAAGATCCAAGGTACACGTGCAGGATGTGTAGGTTTGTTACATAGGTAAACGTGTGCCATGGTGATTTCCTGCACCTATCAACCCATCACCTAGGTATTAAGGTGACATGCATTAGCTATTTTTTCTAATGCTCTCCCACCACCCCAGAGAATTTCATAGAGTATTTTATGTATTCTTTAAGATTCCATTCAGACCTTATATGTCCTCACTCTATAAAATAAAAATTAAACAAAATCAGACAGGTGCAGTGGCTTACACCTGTAATCCCAGCACTTTACGAGGCTGAGGCAGGAGGATTGCTTGAGCCCAGGAGTTCAAGACCAGCCCGTGCAAATAGTGAGAATTTGTTTCCACACACACATACACACACACACACACACACACACACATATCCAGGCATGGTGGTGCATGCCTGTAGTTCCAGTTGCTCAGGAGGCTGAGGTGGGAGGACTGTTTGAGCCCAGGAAGTTGAGGCTGTAGTGAGCTATGATTGTGCCTCTGCATCCCAGCCTAGATGACAGAGCGAGACCCAGTCTCAAAAATTAAATGAAGTAAATTAAAATTAAAATTAAACAAAATCAACTTAAAAATTGTTTTTTTTTTTTTTGTTTTCCTGGTCTATTTTGTTTAAATGGTATCTTCTTGCCTATTCCATCCTAGGGTTGCTCTAACCCGTTTTTCCACTGGGCACTAATCTATCTTCATTTCATAAACAGTAAGTGGGTATTGGGAATTCTCAAGCTTTATATAAATTGATACAGTTTGAGTTTACCTAGTTTTAGTGGAGATTACTGCCATGGAGTACAGATTTTTGTTATGAGGCATCTATATAAAGACATTTTCATTCCTGGAGCAACTTAGATTGCAAAAGGTTGAACATTTCCTTCTGTTACTCTTTTTAAAAATAATAATCCTAGTGCCTGTGGTTTGTGAAGTTTTACGAGAAGCCATGAAGAGAAGCTGTAGTATGAAAGGATGCTTATTAAAACCTACATACATTATGTATGAATTTGCACTTTTTTTGACCTCCTCTCCTGGAACTGTCCCAATCCAGATTACACCAGGCTGAGCTGCAAAACTCAGAGAAAACTACAAACCTTTTAAATTGGGGCATTAAGAAGTTTCAAAACACCAGTTCAAGAAAGTCTCTCAAGGCTTTAAGTTTCTCAAAATATATAAGCCAAGTTCTTGTGCAAATGTCATGTTCCACCCTGAGAAAGATAGCTGCAGTCAACATTGAGTATGTCAGGCTGGCAGCCTCTCAAAAACAAGGATAGAAAGCCTGATTTTGTAGTCTTTATGAAATCAGCAAAATTAGGAAAATAATAAATGCATGGAATAGGGTTCTTCTTTGGGTTTATAAGTTATAGATTGTCCATTTGTCAGCCTTAGTGGACATAAATGAAGAGTTGGTTAGTGTAAAGCAAAGATAAAAGTAACATGGAAAGAACAGATGCTTTTTTTCAGGCACATTTAAAATTCTCAGAACCAGCTGGTTTGGAATTCTGGAAGAAGCCTTAATCTTTTAATCTGGTGAAAGGCATCTTTGCAGTTTGAAAGGTACAGAAACAAAAGGGGCTGCATGTCTTCTCTAATAGCTGAAAGCTCCCATTTGGTGAGAAGGGGAGGGTTTAAATCAGGCATGCAAAAATAAATTACTGAACCACCCACCTCTTCTCCTACTCAACTGCCTGAGCCAGGAGCTCAGGCTGGCAGGCACTCTTACCCTCAGAGAACAACTCAGAGAAGATGTAACTATGGTGGGGCGTTGATAGTGGTGGTAGAGGAAGGGCATTGAGAGGTCAAGGCATTTTGCACGTAAACATGTCCCCATACTTGGGCAATAGGAAACTCTTCTGAGAGACCTAAGTACATATGAGTCAAAGATAAGCATCAAATCTCTGAAAGCACAATTTAGAAAAATGCATTTTTGACTTTCTGCAGATCCCAAAGCATATTTGACCCAATTCCTAACATCATTTTCTACTCTGTAATCATTATCTGTCTGAACTTTTATATATAGCTCACATTCTGTTCTAGGTATTAGCTTGGCAAAAAGACTCTTGGAGAAATTAATTCCATCTTTTTTTATTCTGTAAGAATAACTGAAAATGCTAGGCACTACACAGAGTGGTCAGGATAGAAATTAATCAACCCAGTTCTGCCCTGAAGGAATTAAAAGTTTAGTGGAAAAACATAAGCACAAAACTAATTAAGGATTCTGGTTAAAAATTACTGATGGATACCACTGGTTTATCTTCTCTTAGTCCTCAAATCCTGCTATAATTATATAATAATAAAGGAATAGAAACAGGTATTAATCCACAGGGGAAAAAGGAATAGGAGCAGAGACAACAGTAAATGAATAAATTATCGAACTAAAGAAAGTAGACAGAAGAGAAGTAGCAGATTTAGAGGAACGGAAGATGTTACCACCCAAAGGCCTGCTGAGGCTGAAAGGAAGAGAGAGATTTTCCCACACATTGTTACGGATACATATTGGGAATTGGGAATGGGGACATGGGACATGACTACCAACTGCACTTTATTATTATTATTAATATTATTATTTTTGAGACGGAACCTTGCTCTGTTGCCAGTGGAGTGCAGTGGAGTGCAGTGGCGCAATCTTGGCTCACTCTGCCCCCCAGGTTCAAGCAATTCTCCTGCCTCAGCCTCCCGAGTAGCTGGGATTACAGGTGTGTGCCACCATGCCCACTAATTTTTGTGTTTTTAGTAGAGATGGGGTTTCACCATGTTGGCCAGGATGGTCTTGATCTCTTGACCTCGTGGTCTGCTTGCCTTGGCCTCCCAAAATACTGGGATTATAGGCGTGAGCCACCACACCCAGCTACTGACTTGACTTTAGATTTATGACCACCAACCACTACTTTGCACTTTTTATAATAGTACTATTAGCCTTGGATGATGGCTAATCACATACCAAATGAATTTCGCCCATTCTAGGCACAATGGAGCAGAGAGTAGAAGGAAGTTGGTGAGAAAGCTCCTTCATTGGTTTGTGTGGCAGAAGGCACCCAGCTTTATTTGTGGCTAACCTGAAAGTGAGCTGATTTGGCTTTCATCTTCCAAGAGTCCCAAGGTTGCAGCAGGCCAGAAGGAAGGAAGGAAGGAAGGAAGGAAGGAAGGAAGGAAGGAAGGAAGGAAGGAAGGAAGGAAGGAAGGAAGGAAGGAAGGAAGGAAAGAGAGAGAGAGAGAGAGAGAGAGAAAGAAAGAAAGAAAGAAAGAAAGAAAGAAAGAAAGAAAGAAAGAAAGAAAGAAAGAAAGAAAGAAAGAAAGAGAAAGAAAGAAAGAAAGAGAAAGAAAGAAAGAAGAAGAAAGAAAGAAAGAAAGAAAGAAAGAAAGAAAGAAAGAAAGAAAGAAAGAAAGAAAGAAAGAAAGAAAGGAGGGAGGGAGAGAGGGAGGGAGGGAGGAAAGAAAGAGAGAGAGAGAGAAAGAAAGAAAGAAAGAAGGAAGGAAGGAAAGAGAAAGAAAGAAAGAAAGAAAGAGAAAGAAAGAAAAGAAAGAAAGAAAGAAAGAGAAAGAAAGAAAGAAAGAAAGAAAGAAAGAAAGAAAGAAAGAAAGAAAGAAAGAAAGAAAGAAAGAAAGAAAGAAAGAAAGAAAGAATAACTGTGGAGAAACATGCTCTCTTGTTAGCATAAAATAATTAGCTAAGTACAAAGTGGAAGCAAACCAAATGGTGGCGGAGTTCCTGTTGTTTACCTCCTTTCCAATTCTGGATGATAGTTTCCAAAAGCAACAGGAAGGCAGTTTTGCCCCCAAGAATTTTCAAACCACATAAACCATTCCAAATTCCCTTTGATATGCCCCAGCTACCCAGCATTTTCCAAGAATGAAGCTCAGCTTGCTTTGCTTCTAGAAGTTATGAAGCACAGTAGCTTTAAATGGAAAGGTACATTTTCGCCCCATGAGCCTGTGGAAGGCTCTGACAAAGTAAGATAAAGGACTCATAGTTTTGCTTTGACTTTTCTCTTGTGACCCCAACTGTAAAATGTGAGAATGTTGAGTTGTGCAACTAGGGCAGGTCAGTGGGTGGTGTTTCCATTCCTGCTTTTTTTTTTTTTCTTTTTGGACAATTCAGTGAGAAACAGATTAAATATTCATGGCTCTGTCCCTAGCCTTTTTTGTGCAGAAGCCAAAAGCTGTCAGGCTGTCCACAAAGACAATTGCAATTTTGCCAAATGTCCGTGGTAAGTTTTCCAAAGGTGTGGAGGTGATATGAGCACCAAATCCAAATTAACATTAAAATATTTATTTTTATTAATTAAGATATTTTTCTGATTACATATTCATTGCCAGCAATTTGGGAAATTTAGAAAAAATAAAAAGAAGGTAGAATTGATGGTTGCATGATGATTAATAAAATGTATGTGATGAGGGAAGAGAGAAGATTGAGTGAATTCTCAGGCTTCTAACTAGAACGACCTGGTGGATAGTGGAACCATTGAGATAATGAGTACTCCAAGAGGAACATATTGGGATGAAAGATAAATTATTTAGGATATTTGGGTTTGTGGTGTAAAAAGAACATCCAAATGATTAGATCCAGTAAGGAGTGGGAGAGATTGGTTAGAGCTTAGAAGAGATGAACTGGATACACAGACTTGGAAACACTCTGCAAGCATATGGTAATGAAAACCATAGGAGTGGATGTGATATCCCAGAGCTAACGTGAAGGGCAGGACGTAAGGCAGAGATGAGCAAGTGAAAAGGAATTCACAAAGAAGACTAAATGGAACATCCAGAGAACTAAGGTGAAAACTCAATGGGAAATGAGAAAACTAAGCCAGTCAATGCAGACAATATTTCCAAGAAACTTAGGTGCAAAGAGGAGCAGCAGGGTGGCGGGTGCATATATGAAACCGACTCAAGAGATAGGATCCGAAATCCTCTCTTCAGTCTCCTTTCATAATACGGACTAACGGAAACACTATAGATAATTCTATAGCATCAGGCTTAGCTTCTACTCCACACCCACTTGGAAAAAACACAATTTTGTTTAAATCCAACACTCTACCTCCTACACACCAGCACTCATGCAGCTCCACATTGCTAGAGAAAAACACAGAATTGTAGTGATCAGCTTTACTTTAGTCTCATGAATATTAACCTCAAGTAGGTTTTAGTCCTGTCCCCACCCCATTATATGTCCTACTTGATTTACCCTCCCTTTCTCCTACATGACTGCGCCATACCTTCTTGTCCCTCAAAAAAACCGCCAGCTTCTCCTACTCCATCCTCACTCTCAGCTGGAGACCTGGCTTCATATTTCACTGTGGAAAGAGAAGCAATTAGAAAAGAATTTCCATGAGCTCCAGACCACATCTCCCTATGGGTGTATAGACTGCGTTCTTTCTGTTTGCTCTAGATGAATTGTCTAGGATTCTGTCCAACTCCTCCCTTTCAGCTCAAGATCCCATTCCATCTAACTCAGCTCCACCACCAAGCTCCCCAGAATTTCTCCCATAATCAAGCATCTAAAAAGGTAATAACACCTGTTATCATTGGGTGTCTCTTGGACCAGCGCCTGTTCTGAAGCCTGGTGCCCACATTGCATCTCCTGTCAATGATTTCCAATATAACCCCTGACTATGACCCAGGCTTATTTCTCTATAGCTCCATCTTGTTTCACTCTCATCTGTGTATTTTATGCTCCAGTGATGTAAGACTAATTATAGTCTCCACCCAAGCTATCTGGTTTCTTTCCTGTGTGCCTTTGCTTCTGCAGTGTCCTTTACCTGGAATAATATTCTTTATGCTCCATTCCCTGAGCCCACTTTCCCAAGCTTTCCTTCTTTGTCTGGGTAATTCCTCATGAACATTAATAGTGAGAGCTCATTCATTCATGCATTCATTCAACTACCCTGCAAATGCTTGCCAAACATATTAGGAATAAGGCATTATTCTAGGTGTTTGTGAAACAGTAGTGAGTAAGATAAACACAGTTTCAACTTCTCCAATAAGACTTCTAGGCCCTCCAGACAAGGTTTTCTTTCTTTGAGGTCCCTGACTATCCTCTCTGTATATTTACCCTTTATCTTTCTTATGTGGTATAATTATCTGCTTATGTTTTGGTCTTTCTCATTCAGTAGATTTTGAGCTCTTTGAGTCTGAGAACCGTGCATTATTCATCTTTGTTGGAAAACAATGAACATATAAAAATGCACAATTTTAACTATCAACAGTACAGAGTTTTAAATTTCTCTGTTATTGCAGTTGCCACATTTCCTGAATTTTATATGGCAATTCTTATTTTTTTATTTTTATTTTTTGAGATGGCATTTTGCTCATGTTTCCCGGGCTTGAATGCAGTGGTGCGATCTTGGCTTACTGCAACTTCCCCCTCCCAGGTTCAAGTGATTCTACTGCCTCAGCCTCCCGAGTAGCTGGGATTACAGGCATGCACTACCATGCCCAGCTAATTTTGTAGTTTCAGTACATTCAGGGCTTCACCGTGTTGGTCAGACTCATCTCGAACTCCTGATCTCAAATGATCCACCCACCTCGGCCTCCTAAAGTGCTGGGATTATAGGCATGAGCCACCCATCTAGAGTCTATGGCGATTCTGATTTAAACTATTTTTTCTCTTTCATTATCAGAATATAGAACTTATCAAGTAAACTGAATTTCATTTCTGAACACATGGAGTTGTCTTATATATCACAATTTTTCCTGAGGGGCTTCTTTGAGTACTGCCATCTCTTCTTAAATCTATTAGTGCTTCTGGGGTATATTTTATACTAAAAAGTTTTGTAAATTATCTGACCTTCAGTTTCTTAGCCTGTAAAAAAGGGGATGATAACACCTCAAAGTTCTACAGTAAGTATTAAATTAGATAATGTATGTAAAGCAGTTAGCATCCTATCTAGTACACTGCTATTGGTAAATAAATGTTACTTCCTTCCCCCTTACTCAGCAGCTAAATTATTCATCCAAAACTTATGAAACCAATCAGTAAGTTATTTGTGCATATATAATCTGGCTGGCACAGTGAAAGCTATGGATGCAGAAGAACACATTAAGATCCTTACACTGTTGGTGCAAAGCCTTAGGATAAACAGAGGTCAAATAAATTCTAAATTATGTGGAATGCTGAACAGTCTCAAGTAGCATTTAGAGAGGAGAAATTATTAATAGAGAATTAGTGAAATTTGACTAGACTAGGAAAAGCTTATACTAGAACACAAAAGAAAGCCATAGAAAAGTATTCTAAGAGAAGAATTGTGTATTAGCCCATTTTTTGTTACTTAAAACAACGTACCTGGAACTGAGTAATTTATAATAAATGAGATTTCGTTATTACAGTTATGGAGGCTGGGAAGTTCAAGGTTGACAGTGTGCATCTGGTGAGGGCCTTCTTGCTGGTGGGGACTCTCTACAGAGTCCCACGGTGGTGCCATCACATGGCAAGTGGGTTGAAGGTGCTCGCATGCTATCTCAAGTCCCTCTTCCTCCTATAAAGGCATCAGTTCTCCTCTCCTGATAACCCATTAATCCATTAATCTATGAATGGATTAATTCATTTATGAGGGCAGAGCCCTTATGATCCAAACACCACTTAAAGGCACACCTCTCAATACTGCCACACTACGGATGCAACATGAATCTCCAACAGCAAGTTTCAACCTAAGTTTTGGAAGGGATATTCAAACCATGGCGAATGGGTTTCATTTCGCTTGCCTCCTGAAGTGTTTGGCTGTGATGAGAAGGATGACGAGCCCCAGCTCAGGTCCTGGGAGAAGGAATGCCCTGATGGATTGTCAGTGCCTGCTGTGACTATGGAGTGGGCTTCCACAGGAGCAAGGCAGCAGGCTATTTGGTAAGCCTGCCCCAGAGTATCACAGAATGGTGAAGGCAAGCTATTTTCAGCTGTCCTCCTCAGAGGCTTTCCCTTCTGTTTTGATTTTCGGTTCCCTCACACTCTGGCTTATAAATCACCTCACTCTCCGACAGGCTGGTTGGGCAGGACTTGCTGCATTCTGGGAGCTTGGCAAGCTCACTGTCACAATTCTTGCAAGTTACAAAAGGTGAGAGTTCTGGCCAGTGGAGAGGTCGGGCTTGGGAGGGTGTCAGTGGCCTTATAAAGTAGCATTATAAAGTGTCTGACTATTCCTATTTTAAATATGCCACATTGTAAAAATTAATGACAAAATTCTTAATCCCAAGAAGGCTTGCCTGCTATCTTTTGTGTGGAATAAGCTGGCTTACCTAACAGTGGCTATTGACTTTCATGCTGACAAGCCTGGAACCTGGAATATTCTGCCGTCTTTTAAAGCCTGCCCTAATGGTCTTTGAAATTACGGTATCTGATTAGGCTGCTTTTATGAGGAGGATCAAGTCACTTCAGATGCGGCTAGACGGGAACCCAAAGGGTTACTTAGCACTGAGCCATAGCAGTAAGAAAAGAATCTAAATTAATCTTATTTAAAAGTTCTAGAAAATTTTAAATGTTGATATCTCTCTAAAAGACATTTATGCTCCATGAGGAAATACAGGGTTAGGCTTCTGAGAAAACTGAGCAGAAAATCAGGTCACAGGCCTTGCTATAGGACTTTATAAGGGTTGATATTAATTCTCACATGTATGCATGTCTATGTGTAGGGTCTATGACACATCAGCTACAGGGAAGGAGCTGCATTTTTCTTGCCCCCTCACAGATGGCATCAGAAAACAATTTATTCAATATACTATTAGAACCTATAAAGGTGGCCTACTGTTGCCAAAGAAAACCTACAAAAAGTAATGGTCACTCAAAAATGAAGAAAGAGGAGGAGGAAGAGGAGGAGAAAAGAAATGGGAGCAGACAGAAAATGTCTGATGTTCCGCTGGGAGATGTTTCCAGATGCGAAAGTACAAATTTACCAGGTGGATATTGGGGTGGGTGGGGTGGGTCTGAATTCCAGAAAGAGGAGCAGCTGGTGCAAAGGCCCGGATGTGTCATGGAGCCTCATGTGTTTTGCAAAGCTGGAAGAAAGGGAATAGCAGGGAAGTTGTGAGAGACAGGACTAAAGAAGATATTCTGAGGCTCAGGCCTACCATAGAAAATAGGAAATTCAGAAGCCAATCCTGCTCTGTTTTACAGGTAGCTGACTCTCTTTTTCCTATTCTTGCTCTTTCTCTACTCTTCATACCAACAGTGCCTTCAACATTATCATGACATCATCATGACAGCTGCCCAGTAACCATTGTTCTTTTAGTAACAGTGAGCTAATTTCCCCTGGAGAACCATACATTTCTCACTCTTTTACCATGGAGTCTGGATGCAGCTGGGCTCATCTCCTAACTCTTAAGTTGGGTCCTGAACCTAATGTTGGGAATCTTTCTGCCTTTTTAGAGGAAGGAGTACTCCATAAATCACACCACCCTCCTGTCTTTGGGGTAAGTGGACTGAAAGATGTAAGCCTGGAGCTGCTCTTAATTACATTTGCCGCCATTTGAAGAACTGGCCTGAGATTAAAGCAATATTGAGGACAGCAGAGCTGAGAGATGGAGAAAGACAAATTACATTTGTTTTTTGAGTACCTGGATCTAGCTACGCTTGAAGCCACTTCAACTCTTTGTTTATCTGTAACATGAAACAATCCTGTTTACAATTAGATACATGTTACTTGCAAACACAGTGGCCTCTAAGGCCCTAGCTCTCTATCACCTCAGTGACTCACAGTGCCTTGGAGCATTTGATAACTGGATTCAACTCGAGAACCTCAGTCTTAGAAATTATTAAGTGCTCCGAGGAGAACAATTACTGAAATGGGAAATGTTTGGGCTTCATGGCTGCAAGTGCCCTCAACTACTCTGACTCCCTACCCTGCATATGTTTTTTAATAAATGGTTGCCAGGGACATTCATATGGAAGAACTGTCCAACTCCAAGCCTAAGGACTCCAGCTGTAAGTGATGAGGTTCCTTCTGAGGATGCATCCAGAGCACGCCAGTTCTAGGCGTCTTGCTACTTCCACTGTGCCCTGTGGTCACCTTAGGTCTAGGCAGCTGCTCTTTAGTTTACTCATCCCAATTTCCTCATCCTGGTTTAAAAAGTCATCGTTCTTGCTGGAATGTCACCTACTGGCTGACAGCAGTTATCACTCAAGCCTGCTTAACCACCTAAGCTAGAAAGATTAAGAGGAGTTGGAATCCAACAGACTTTAGTTCAAATCTGGCTTAACCAAATAATTCATTATTTGACTTTGGGCAACTTCTTAGCCTCTATGAGCTTTAGTTTCCTTATCTATAGAATGGGGCTGATAATCAATACCCAATGCAAGTAATTGTTGTTTGGACTAAATAAAATCTAAACAACAATAATAATGGTACACCAAGCCTGTCACTCCAGTTCATCATAATGTGACTTCTACTTGATTTTCCCATCTTTCTCCATGATTCCTTCCCCATTCTTATGGAAACTCAGTTCCAGCCTCATAGATGCAGTCACAAATCTGAATGAGCATGCATAGCTCCATCACTGTGACTTTGACCCTATAGTTCCTTTCACCTCAAATGTCCTACTATCCTTCTTCAAGACCCAGCTCAATTTTACCTCTTCTATGAATCGTTCTTTTACCAGGTCAGCTCCTAACTCTTTGATCTCCTGGAGAACTTATGGCTGAAAGCTACCCATTTATCATCCTGTTTTGAACATTTGCTTTCTTTAATATTTTGTATCCCCAACTAGATTGTACCCTCCCTGACCCAGTGTCTTACACATAGATGGCACTCAACAAATATTTGCTAAATGCTTTATTTTTCTTTTGTGTCATTGGGTAACACTGAAATTCTAATAAATAAAGGTAAAAAGACAACCTACCTCCCCAGCACCATAACCCCCACAAAAGGCTGTACAGCTTAAGTTAAGGCCTGTCTTCTGCTTTTGAATTTGCAATTGGAAACATATGGTGATTTGGAACACAGCCATTTTTTTCCCTTTTTTCTCTCTAAAGAAACCTTTAAAGCCTCACTAAATATGTCAAGAAACAGCAATGAAAATGTCAAGAAATTGTAATATTGCTCATTGCAAAACACACACACACACACACACACACACACACACACACACACACACCACTGCTGATGTGTTTATGAAGTTCCAAGTTGAAAAAACAAGGGCTAATTTTAGATTCTGGTTTTTTCCTTCAAGTCATAATAAGAAAAAATACAAACATCAACTGAAGCTCCAATGCACAAAACCTCTTAGTCATACCCACTAGACACTTTCAAAAACCAATTTTCTAGAGAAAGTATTCTGACGTGTTGCTCATTGAATCACGAATACTGCTGCCCTGATGAATAGAAGGGACTAAAAGCACCACCACTGGAGTCTTGTGGCCCAGTCTTGAATGCAGATGTCAAAAATGGGAGCCACGCCTTGGATGTTGTTTTCTCACACATTTTCCAGCTCGTTGAAACCCTGTAATGCTTAAGATGACTTCGAAGACCCCAACCCAGGAGAAAATGAGCAACCCAGTTCTCAGTGACAGCAATGCCAATTTTTGACATCCTGATAATCATCACAGCAATCAGTAGTGAATCAGGTATTGAAATTTAGACTTCACTGGGGAAATTCCCAACCAGTGCAGATGAGTCTTTATCAAGAAAGCTCTGACTTTCTAAACACTCTGGTATCAATAGCTCAATCCTCATCACAGAAGACAGAGTAGGGAGGCAGAGTGATTGCTTCTTGATAATCCTGCTTTCTCCAGGAGGAATTTCTGACTTCTGGGCTACTGGTGTCCCAGAAAAAATGCCGTCCTCTCCAGAACCATCTCAGAAGAATGACACCATTATGCCCTTACTCTTTGTTCTCGTGTTTCCCTGCTTTCTTATAAACATCAGTAAATATATTAAAGCCAAGGCAAACAGAACCTTCAAAAAGATATCTGTGTGTCGTAGAATCACGGGTCCTTTACGTCTTTACTGGAACTTGCTTTTTTTTTTTTTTTTTTTTTTTTACTGTAATCACTGGGGCCTCAGTGATAAGAGACCTTCATCACTAGCCAAAACATTACTCAAGAACCAGTCAAAATCTCAGATTCTTTATGAGCCCTTCCTCGACAACTTTGGCCTTCTGGGAACCTTCTCTCCTCTCAGCCTTAGAAAACGTATTGATTATACCTTCATTTGTTATTCACTATGAACTTCTTTATAGTTTTGTGTGGGCAAGACTTTTCTTCTCAAATCGGTAGTGTCTTGTCTTATTTTATCATAATGTTTAACAGAATCCTGAAGCCAGATGATCTGCGTTCCAGTGTGGCTTTGACACTTCCTAGGTATGCAACACTGAGCACATTTCCTAACTTCTCTATATTTCACTTTCTTTATCTGTAAAATGAGGCTAGTAATGATATCTACCTCATAGAAATGTAATGAATATTAAAGCAGTTAATCGATGTGAAGTGTGTGGAACAGGCCTAGGAGATAGTAAGCACTAAATAATGCTACATATTAACTCCCTCAATATCTATCACAGCAGTCCATACCATAGCAGATTCATTCATTTAACAAATGTGTATTGAATGCCTAGTATATTTCAGGGACCATTTTACAAATTAGTAATGCAGGGGTGAACAAAGTTGATGAAGCTATTTCTCATGGAATCTACTCTCCAGACAGAGAGACATATAATAAAGAAATAAATAAGTAGCATGGTAAAACATAATGTAATACAACATAGTAGGATATGGTTTCAGATAATAATGTGAGTTTTGAAGAAGCAGCATAGGGGATAAAATGCGATGGGGGAGTAGTCTATCTGAGGGTGGGGACACATTTTAAGTATTCACTAAGCATTTAATTGCCAAATCTGGAGAAATAGGCTCACTGGCAATCCTTTGGAAAGCTTGAAGCTGTGCATGACATGTTCCTTTCTGAATGTCCAATTAGAAAGAAGATTGTAAAGAAGGAAGTAAAATGGTAAAGTAGGCTAAATGTGTCCTGGGCAGCACATCTCCTGACTTGACATTATGTGTCCCTTCCTCTAATTCTACTTCTAAAAGCATGTTTGCTAATTATAGCTGCCCAGAGATGTTCGGTGAAATTTAATCAATGATTTAATCTTCAGAACTTTCCTTTCATTTCCTAATCAAAGTTGACCAGTAATCCTAAGTCCCCTTTCCTGAGGCCTCCGATTCTCTGCATTTCAGGATTAGACTGATTTATTTCCTAAACTATTCCAGGAATGTTTTCTAGTGGTGCTTGTGTGTAGAGGGGGAAAAATCCTTGTTGCTCTCAGGCTATATTTCTGCTTTAATGATGGCTATCTAATAATATGGTCCCAACGCAAGTAATTTGCATAACATGAGTTTTTAAAAAGCAAGACTGAGAAAAGATATCTTAGGGGCAGGTGAAACCTCATGATACCTGAAAACAAAATCTCACAATATAGGCTGCATTCTTGTTCTAGAAAGTATAATTTTGTGGCTAATTATGATTCTGGAATCATACAGATCTGAGTACAAATTGTGGCCCCTGCCAATTACTTGCTGTATGATTTCCAAAATGTAACTGTTTCTCAGCTTCCTCATCTATAGACTGGGCAGACTAATGCTACTTCTTTTCTGGAGTTTTTAATAAGAATTAAATGAGTTCATACAAGTAGCACATTCGATACAGTATCTGATGGATTTCAAATACACAATCATATCTTCTAAAAATCTGTTTGTACAAATACAAAGTCTCCTTATTTGACCAAAAGAGAGATTAATTTACACAGCTGCTCTTCAGAATGGAGCTTTTGATAGCAAATGTGAATATGGTTCGTTTCTTGACCTAACCCTAGGCAGGAAACAGTTTCCTTAGGTTGGGCACATTGTAATTGTGGTAAAACTGTGTAACCTTATTCATAACATGTCATGTTTTGTTTGATGTTTTACAAATATTCAAAAGAGCCTGACCCATCAAAGGAGCTAGAGGTTGCCCGTTAGAGGAAACGGTCTCTAACTGAGAAACGTTTGAGTGAATAGCTTAAGAGAAAGAAAATACAAAGAATTGCTTCTCATCTCCATTAAAGGAGAGGTTCAACTCATTCGGGTAAGATGGCAGCAGGGTTCAGGGTGCCTTTGGAGAGAAATTGGGAAGAGTTTATGTTCTGGGAAACATGGTGTGAACGGGGTGGGGTGGAGATAAAATATTTTCTTTCCCTGGAGTGTATTGGGGAATGGGCTACACCTGGAACTGGGAACAGGCTTGTAACTTTACTGATGAGAGAATCATCATTGCCATTCTCTACATAAAAAGAAATCAGTGTTTACAGCAGTTGCGTGAAGATGCAGACATTTCATTGATACTGAGATGTTTGTATTTCCTTTGACGGAGCCACCTCTTGTACCAGTCTAGCAGCACCATTCTCAGGGGAGAGAATACAACATGAACGGAACCTCTGGAGCATGACTCCACTGTGTTTTTGTGAATGGAGTCCCCGGGAGTTGTGAAAGGCAAAAGCTTTGTCTTTAAGCTATTGCTCAAATTACATTACTTTTTAGTGCTTATAAGAATCCATCATTAAGAGTGTTGTTTCATTAGTAAAATAGTGTTTGCCAGCCTATGAAATAAGTTAGTGATTCTCAAAGTGTGGTCTCTGGGCCACCTACCTCAGAAATCATCTGGGGTGTCTTTTCTTTCCTTTCCTTTCCTTTCCTTTCCTTTCCTTTCCTTTTCTTTTCTGCTTCTTCTTTTTTTTTTTTAGATGGAGTGTTGCTCTGTTGCTCAGGCTGGAGTGCAGTGGCACGATCTCGGCTCACTGCAACCTCCACCTCCTGGGTTCATACCATTCTCCTGCCTCAACCTCCTGAGTAGCTGGGACTACAGGTGCATGCCACTGTGCCCAGCTAATTTTTGTATTTTTAATAGAGAAGGAGTTTCACCGTGTTAGCCAGGATGGTCTTGATCTCCTGACCTTGTGATCCGCCCACCTCAGCCTCCCGAAGTGCTGGAATTACAGGTGTGAGCCACTGTGCCTGGTCTTGGGGTGCTTTCTAAAATGCAGATTCTTAAGTCTTACTTGCATCTTCTGATTCTATGGGGAATGGGGTCCAACAATCTGTTTTCCAAAGCATACTAGCTTATTCTAAAACACATAACAGATTGAGGTCCAACAAACTAGGAATCGTTTGTCAGAGACATCAGAGAGAATTTAAGAAAAAGAGCAGAGCAAATAACATGAGTAAGGCAGGTTGGTTTAATTACCTCCTTTTATCAGAACTTTAGAAGTATACTCATCATAGATTTTCTCAGGTCAACTCCTGTAATTAGTTTGGTCCTCCTAGAGAACCTGAAGTAACCTAGCTTAGCATGGATGGAAGAGAGTCACTTTAATGAGAAGACTCAATTTTAAAGACATGGATTGGGGTGGTTCCAAGATGGCCAAATAGGAACAGCTCCAGTCTACAGCTCCCAGCATGGGCAATGCAAAAGACGGGTGATTTCTGCATTTCCAACTGAGGTACTGGGTTCATCTCACTGGGGCTTGTCAGACAGTGGGTGCAGACAGTGGGTGCAGCCCACCGAGCATGAGCCAAAGCAGGGCAAGGCATCGCCTCACCCGGGAAGCGCAAGGGGTCAGGGAACTCCCTTTCCTAGCCAAGGGAAGCTGTGACAAATGGCACCTGGAAAATCGGGTCACTCTCACCCTAATACTGGACTTTTCCAATGGTCTTCCTGGCACACCAGGAGATTACAAACCACACCAGGCTCGGAGGGTCCCAAACCCACGGAGCCTCGCTCATTGCTAGCACAGCAGTCTGAGATCGAACTGCAAGACCAAGACAGCAGCAAGGCTGGGGGAGGGGTGCCCGCCATTGCTGAGGCTTGAGTAGGTAAACAAAGCAGCCAGGAAGCTCGAACTGGGTGAAGCCCACCTCAGCTCAAGGAGGCCTGCCTGCCTTTGTAGACTCCACCTCTGGGTGGACTACTGGGTATATAACGAAATGAAGGCAGAAATAAAGAGGTTCTTTGAAACCAATTAGAACAAAGATACAACATACCAGAATCTCTGGGGCACATTTAAGGCAGTGTGTAGAGGGAAATTTTGAGCACTAAATGCCCACAAGACAAAGCAGGAAAGATCTAAAATTGACACCCTAACATCACAATTTAAAAAACTAGAGAAGCAAGAGCAAATACATTCAAAAGCTAGTAGAAGGCAAGAAATCACTAAGATCAGAGCAGGACTGAAGGAGATTGAGACACAAAAAAACCTTCAAAAATCAGTAAATCCAGGAGCTGGTTTTTTGAAAAGATCAACAAAATTGAAACACCGTTGACAAGACTAATACAGAAGAAAAGAGAGAAGAATCAAATAGGCACAATAAAAAATGATAAAGGGGGTATCACCACCGATCCCACAGAAATACAAACTACCATCAGAGAATACTATAAACACCTCTTTGCAAATAAACTAGAAAATCTAGAAGAAATGCATAAATTCCTGGACACAAAACACCCTCCCAAGTCTAAACCAGGAAAAAGTTGAATCCCTGAATAGATCAATAACAGGCTCTGAAATTGAGGCAATAATTAATAGCCTGCCAACCAAAAAAAGTCCATGACCAGACAGATTCACAGCCGAATTCTACCAGAGGTACAAAGAGGAATTGGTACCATTCCTTCTGAAACTATTCCAATCAATAGAAAAAGAGGGAATCTTCCCTTATGGCCAGCATCATCCTGATACCAAAGCCTGGCAGAGACACAACAAAAAAAGAGAATTTTAGACCAATATCTCTGAAGAACATCGATGCAAAAATCCTCAATAAAATACTGGCAAACTGAATCCAGCAGCACATCCAAAAGCTTATCCACCATGATCAAGTGGGCTTCATCCCTGAGGTGCAAGGCTGGTTCAACATACACAAATCAATAAACATAATCCAGCATATAAACAGAACCAAAGACAAAAACCACATGACTATCTCAATAGATGCAGCAAAGGCCTTTGACAAAATTCAAAGCCCTTCATGCTAAAAACGCTCAATAAATTTGACACTGATGAGACATATCTCAAAATAATAAGAGCTATTTATGACAAACCCACAGCCAATATCATACTGAATGGGCAAAAACTGGAAGCATTCCCTTTGAAAACTGGCACAAGACAGGGATGCCCTTTCTCACCACTCCTATTCAACATAGTGTTGGAAGTTCTGGCGAGGGCAATCAGGCAGGAGAAAGAAATAAAGTGTATTCATTTAGGAAAAGAGGAAGTCAAATTGTCCCTCTTTGCAGATGACATGATTGTATATTTAGAAAACCCCATCATCTCAGCCCAAAATCTCCTTAAGCTGATAAGCAACTTCAGCAAAGTCTCAGGATACAAAATCAATATGCAAAAATCACAAGCATTCCTATACACCAATAACAGACAAACAGAGAGCTAATCATGAGTGAACTCCCATTCACAATTGCTTCAAAGAGAATAAAATACCTAGGTATCCAACTTAAAAGGGATGTGAAGGACCTCTTCAAGGAGAACTATAAACCACTGCTCAATGAAATAAAAGAGGACACAAACAAATGGAAGAACATTCCATGCTCATGTATAGGAAGAATCAATATCATTAAAATGGTCATACTGCTGAAGGTAATTTGTAGATTCAATGCTGTCCCCATCAAGCTACCAATGACTTTCTTCAAAGAATTGGAAAAAAACTACTTTAAAGTTCATATGGAACAAAAAAAGAGCCCTCATTGCCAAGACAGTCCTAAGTAAAAAGAGCAAAGTTGGAGGCATCACGCTACCTGACTTCGAACTGTACTACAAGGCTACAGTAACCAAAACAGCATGGTACTGGTACCAAAACAGAGATATAGACCAATGGAACAGAACAGAGCCCTCAGAAATAATACCAAACATCTACAACCATCTGATCTTTGACAAACCTGACAAAAACAAGAAATGGGGAAAGGATTCCCTATTTAATAAATGGTGCTGGGAAAACTGGCTAGCCATATGTAGAAAGCTGAAACTGCATCCCTTCCTTACATCTTATACAAAAATTAATTCATAGTGGATTAAAGACTTAAATGTTAGACCTAAAACCATAAAAACATCAGAAGAAAACCTAGACAATACCATTCAGGACATAGGCATGGGCAAGGACTTCATGTCTAAAACACCAAAAGCAATGGAACAAAAGTCAGAATTGACAAATGGGATCTAATTAAACTAAAGAGCTTCTGCACAACAAAAGAAACTGCCATCAGAGTGAACAGGCAACCTACAGAATGGGAGAAAATTTTTGCAATCTACTCATCTGACAAAGGGCTAATATCCAGAATCTACAAAGAACTCAAACAAATTTACAAGTAAAGAAACAAACAACCCCATCAAAAAGAGGGCAAAGGATATGAACACTTCTCAAAAGAAGACATTTATGCAGCCAATAGACATGTGAAAGAATGCTCATCATGCCTGGCCATCAGAGAAATGCAAATCAAAACCACAGTGATATACCATCTCATGCCAGTTAGAATGGCAATCATTAAAAAGTCAGGAAACCACAGGTGCTGGAGAGGATGTGGAGAAATAGGAACACTTTTACACTGTTGGTGGAACTGTAAACTAGTTCATCCATTGTGGAAGACAGTGTGGTGATTCTGCAAGGATCTAGAACTAGAAATACCATTTGACCCAGCCATCCCATTACTGGGTATATACCCAAAGGATTATAAATCATGCTGCTATAAAGACACATGCACACGTATGTTTATTGTGGCACTGTTCACAATAGCAAAGACTTGTAACCAACCCAAATGTCCATCAATGATAGACTGGATTAAGAAAATGTGGCACATATACACCATGGAATACTATGCAGCCATAAAAAAGGGTGAGTTCACGTCCTTTGTAAGGACATGGATGAAGCTGGAAACCATCATTCTCAGCAAACTATTGCAAGGACAGAAATCCAAACACTGCATGTTCTCACTCATAGGTGGGAATTGAACAATGAGAACACTTGGACACAGTGTGGGGAACATCACACACTGTGGCCTGTCATGTGGTTGGGGGATGGGGGAGGGATAGCATTAGGAGATATACCTAATGTAAATGATGAGTTAATGGGTGAAGCACACCAACATGGCACATGTATACATATATAACAAACCTGCATGTTGTGCACATGTACCCTAGAACTAAAGTACAATAATAAAAAAAGATATGGATTTAGATGGAAAAGAGCTTACCTACTGTCTAAAACAGCAAAGAGAAAATACTTTCTATGTCCTAAAGGGAAAAACAACAAGCTAAAATAAACAAAAACAACAGCAACAACCACCAAAAAACACAAAACAAGAACAAAACCTCTCTTTTTAAAAGCAGCTGCTAGAAGTTTGTACCCTTTGACCCAAATCTCCCCATTTTCCCTATCATCCAACCCTTTCAGGGTTTTTTTTGTTTGTTTGTTTGTTTGTTTTTTGAGACTGAGTCTAGCTCTGTCACCCAAGGTGGAGTGCAGTGGTGTGATCTCGACTCACTGCAACCTCCGCCTCCCGGGTTCAAGCGATTCTCTTGCCTCAGCCTCCCTAGTAGCTGGGATTACAGGCATCTGCCACCACGCCCAGCTAATTTTTGTGTTTTTAGTAGAGACAGGGTTTCACTGTGTTGGTCAGGCTGGTCTCGAACTCCTGAGCTCGTGATCTGATGGCCTCAACCTCCAGCCCTTTCACTTTTAAGATGAGTAAGTCCTGGAGACCCAATATATCCAATATATAGCGTAGTAACTATAGTTTAGAAATAATATTTTGCATATTTGAAATTTGCTGAGAGAATAGATCTTAGGTGTGTGTTCTTAACACGCACACCAACGTGCACACACAGTAACTATG
The DNA here is from genome assembly GCF_043159975.1 of Macaca nemestrina. NCBI lineage: Eukaryota > Metazoa > Chordata > Mammalia > Primates > Cercopithecidae > Macaca > Macaca nemestrina. Next base: position 95,450,361 of record NC_092136.1, on the reverse strand, counting down.
TGAGGTGATGGACATGTTAATTAACTTGACTGTGATGCATACATCAAAACATGTTGTACTTCTTAAATATGTATAATTTTTATTTGTCAACCTCAAAGCTGGCAGGGGTGATGATACTTCCAAAACTGAAAGGTAAGAAAAATTCCATCTATATTCTTAAAGAAAAACAAAAGTTTAAAAAACAGTAGCTGCTAAATATCATATTTTAGGATGTCCCCAGACTGCAATGTGTCTCTGTAATGTTGGTTTAAAGCAGGGAGCAGAATTTCTTCATTCCTTCTGTGCCTGGTGAGAGAGGATTAAGTTCAGTCCTTTCTGGGATTTGGGTCTCTGATGGACATGGCGATGCGTTGCCTATATTCCCCCATAGGGATGACCGACTGACTCTCCCAGCTGCTGGGAATGCTGCTGGCTGGGACACCCAGCATCCCTTATGGGGATCATCTCTGCTTGAGAGGGCTGTTTGGCCCAAAGTTGTGCCCCTTTTCAGAGCAGCTCACATTTAATGACTGCTCCAAGTAGAAATACAAAAACTTGGCTTCCTTGTCCTTCAGGACAACCCTGAAGGGTCAGTCCAGCTTCAAAACTCCCTTTAGGGTTGGCTGAGGTCTCCAATGAAACTGAATCACAGCTCAACTTCTCCCTCCACACAATTCTTTCTTCTCTTCCCTTCTACGGGTGTTGATTCCAATAGCACTCCTTAATAAACCTAGAACTTAAAGTATAATAATTAAAAAAAAAAGAAAAGGAAAAGGAAAAATTAAAAATAAGGAAAATAAAAAAAAAATAAACCTCCCACTTATTTACCCTAATCTTTTCCAGCTGCTATAAAACATACCTTAAACTAGGTGGCTTACAAACAACAAGAACTTAATTCTCATAGTTCTAGGAGCCGGGAAGTCCAAGATCAAGGCACTGGCAGATTTGGTTTCTGGTAAGGGCTGCTCTCTGGTTCAAAGATGGTACCTTCAGGTTGTATCCCCGCCTGGTGGGAGAGGCCAGGCAACTCTCTGGGCCTCTTTTGTAAGACTTTCTAATCCCGTTCATGAAGGCTCCACCCTGATGGCCTAATCACCTCCCAAAGTCCCCATTTCCTAAACATAATCATATGGGTAATTAAGGCTTCAATGTTTGAGTTTTTGGTGGACACAAACATTTAGATCATAGTGATGTCCAACTCTATCTCAGACTCTGTTTCCTAGGGAATCCACCCATGTCTCCTCTTCTATAGAGTCAGATTAGGGCAAGGATCAGGAGGAGGAAAAGACTCATTTATATCATTTTTTCCATCCCAGGCTCTGATCCTGGAGGTACATAAGCATGTTCCTGTTAGTCCATGAAAGGTTCTATCCTGTTATGGGGATCTGACTGAAATTTCATTCTTTCCTTCAAATTATCTGAATGATTTCATCTGTCACTAAAATTTTACCCCTAAAGGACTTGTCCCGGAAATAACACATTGCTACTCTGATCACCATGTTAGACCTTCTAAATTAAAGATGATAGGTTTTTTTTTTTCTGTTGGAGAATTAAAAACAGAGCTCCAGTTGATTAATTGATTCATTCATTCATTTATGCATAAAATGCATTCAACAAATGTGTTTCGGGTACCTATCATGTCTCAAGCACTGATCCAGGCTGCTTTGGAACTAAAAACTTGGCCTCTTGGAGTTTACTTTCTAGACAGAAAAATAGAGAAGAGACAGAAAATAAATGCAAATAAATGAGTAAGGTGATTTCAGTTAGTGGTAAGGGCTATAGAGATAATAAAAGAGGATAATAGAAAATTATTCTGGACAAGTGTTATCAATAAAGTCTTGGGCAAAGAAGCAATATTTGAATAAATTTCTAGATGGGAAGATCTGGGCAGAGGCAATAGAAAGTGCAAAGGCTATGAAATGGGGAAAATCTTGGGGAAAAACCCCTGTATGTCTAGAATATGGCAAAAATGGGGCAGAAGATGAATTCAGCAAGTAGGGCAGAAGTGAGATTTTTGCCGAGTACTGTAAACCAGAGTGAGAACCATGGATATTATTTGAAAAGAGGTTCTTAAGCAGAGGAGTGACTTGATCCGATTTACATTTCAAAAAGATAACTAGCAGAAGATGAAGAAGATGTATCCTAAGGGAGTAAGAAAGAATCAGAGTAACCATCGAGAAGGTAGTTCTAGTAGACTGGTAAGAAAGGATAGTGCTTGTATCATGGTGAGATCTGCAGAGGCAAAGAGAAGGGCTTGGACTCAGGGTGATTTCAGAGATACAGAAGACAGGACATGCTTGTGGTTTAGATATGGTGTATGAGGGAGAAAAAAATTAATGAAAAGGAATCATGACTCCTAGATTTTCAGCCTAAGTAATTTGGTAGGTTCTGGTACCATTTTCTGAGATGAGAAGACTGAATTTGAGTCTCTATAAATGATTAATGTGTTTTGCCTTGAGCAGCCACTGTCTTTTCCTGTCAGAAAGACTGACAAACACACTGGTGGATTTTTCATCCTTCTAACAGCCTCACCTGCCACCCCCAGGGTATTGTATATGCCACAGAGAGCCAATCTGTACTCCTGCCAGAATTTCTCCTGAAACTTGTTATGCTTCAGTGTTTCAGGACACTTTATTATAAATGAGTAGCTAAAGGCAAATTGTAATTAGGGACAAAGGTAGTGGGGCATGCAAAGTTGGCACCACAATAAGCTCAGCATCCCTGTACAGGTGCCAGTTCTGTAGAACACTGGCATTGCTGTTCTACTGCCAAGATGGAACCACCTCCCGCCACTCATCCCAGTGGGCAGAGGGAGAGGTGGACCAACCGAGTATGACACTTTCAAGATCCCAGACCGGTAATACTTATTCTGATTATGAACCCATCTTTCATCAGGTATCAAAGAAGAAACAGTTGATTAATCAGTTCAACCAGGTTCAAGTGTTTTTTTAAGGACAGTAGTAGAAAATAGGGCTTTAATTGAGAGTTCATTAGTGAGACTGACTAATAGCGACTTCGAGAGTGCTCTATATTTATTTAACATCAAGGCCTTTTATCAAATGGGATTTGCTATCTTAACTGTGGAAAGTTTATTAGAAGCTTTTTTTGTGACTACTTTTTTTGTTGTTCAGAAATGTACTTTTTCTCTAGGTTGTTATTGAGAATCTCTTCTCTGTTATCCCCTCACATTTTGTGCTGCCCTGGGTTTGATTAAATTTTCTCTTTTTCTATTGCTGTACATGCTGGTGCATAAGTCTTGGAAACATACATTTCACAGACTCATTTCACTGCTGGCTTTATTATTCCCTTTTTTTTTTCAATTTTTCTCATCATTTTGCTTTTATATATATATGTGTGTGTGTATATATATATATACACATATGTATCTTTGGAAACTTCCTTGAACAAAGCAGAGTGTATATCCTGCATACATTTATATTTATATGTGCATTCATATATCTACTGGCAAGAATTCACTTTCTCTTTGGGATCCCAGAGAAAAGGTCTTGGGGCAAGGGAATCTTTCCAACACAAAACCACAATTCTCAAGCTGGGATATGCATTAGTGTTTGAGGGAAAACATGAAGTCTTAGGGAAACAAAGCATATTTTGTGACATATCAATTTTAATTGGTGACCTTTTGGATATTTTTCCTATTAAAAAAGCAACAATGTATTAAAATGAAAGACATTCAAGAATTTTAAGGATTAAATATGTGTGAAAAATAACCATTTATTCCACATACTTCCAAACTACATCTTAACTAGATTCTTGTATTCACAATAAAGTAGAAACTTCATGATTTCAAGAGCTACAGATCACCTCTGCTTTTTACCATAGGTAGGATTTATTTGGAAATTGAAATGATTTGGGTGGCTGAGCAGACATAGTTCCTTGGTCTTTGAAGGAGTTCAGAAGGGTTTGCCACAACCTGCAGTCAAAGCCATGGGTGTGGCAAGGCAGTGGTTTTTAAAGGGTAGAGGGGTTATGTCTCTGTATGAACTTGCTAGAAGGCAGAAGATTTAAGGATGTCACCTTAAATGACATCCAATAATAACTTATTATAACTCTAAAAGAAGCACAAAGAAGAAAAAATCCACTAAAATAAAAAAGATTTTAGTAAATAACCATTTACAGAAATTACTTGTTCTTTTTCTCTTTAAGTAGCTATCTTTTAAGGAAGAGATTGTCTTAGTCTGGGTTTCTCTAACAGCTGCCTCTAAGACAGGCATCTGGGTGTTAGTATTTTACTTGGAGGGAGGTCCTGGGAAATATGTAAGACAGTTGGAAGTTAGGCAGTGGAGATAGAAATGCTAATAAAGTATGTGTTAATAATCAAGTCACCATTAGGGCAAGTGAGACAAATCTATCAGGGTTCCTCTGAGAGACTGTGTGTTAGCTGGTTCCTTCAAGAAGCAGGCTCCAAGATAGCATCAGATATGCAAGAGATTTGGTGGAACAAATGCCTCTGAGAGGAAAAAGGGAAGTAGTGGGAGGAGGTGGGGAGAGCTATCAGACCACAGTGGAGGTGTCACCCCTGTGAAGGACAAGGAGAAGGAAAGAGGATCACACAGGATGACTCTCAGCCTACAGTGCAGCTCTAAGAAAAGTTCAGCCCAGCCAATAAGAAGAATGAGGCCAAAGCCATCTGCGAGAGGAGATCCACGTCTCTCAGAAACCGGCTTTGCTTTAGTGTTCTAGCTGCTTTTAGTCATTGGCTAGGAGCTAATGTGTGTGAATTGTGACTTCAGCATGAATGCAGCCTTTTCCCTCAGGGGCATTTCCCACAACAAGTATCTTACAAATATAATCCCATATTATCATCTACTTCCTAAATAATCTAAATTAACACAGTGGTACTGAGAGTTGTCCAAGAAGACAGACAGTAAAATGAGGCCTCAGGATTGGCATGCTCGTACTCACTGGACACAGAGAATGCCATCCTGAATGGTAACTGGGGCCTGGGTAGTCCCAGGCACAAAGTGGCAGCTCATTCACTAACAATGTCACCAATGGTGACATGGAAAAATGTCCTAGTGGAAGAGGTCACCACTGTGGGTGCAACCATTCAGGTATTTGAAAGATCTGGGGAAAAATGCCTGCAACGACAGCAGAGTTGGCTAGAGACTGCTAAATTATATTGATACCTCAAGGAGCATGAAAAACAAGAGGTTATCGACAAGTAGTAAAAGACTAAATGTGAGAGCCAGAAAGCCTTTTTAGTAGCTAACAAAGAAGCACTCATCTTTAGCAGTGGAAAGCACACACAGCTGAAGAGCTGACTGAAGATCTGATGGAGTTACAAGGATCAAAGGACATCTGAATGCTAAGTTAAGGAAGGTCTGTTGTTTTAAAAGTGAGGATTCTGGTTAGGAGAACTTTAGGACCCTGAAACATGAGATAGGGACATCTGGATGAAGGTTTTTGAGGGCATGGGTTCTGCAGACCTCTGTATATCCTCAGAGCCTTCAGAGGTGGTTCATTCATCCCTAGCAAGAGCTAGCATTTCAATGCAGTGGAAGACGCCACAGAGGCCTCTTTCCTTCAAGGCAACAAATGCCCTCCTCAGGAGCTTCCCCAGTCTCTTATGCTGGTTGTCAGGCAGATAACTAGGGTTAAACCCCACCATAACCCAATAGGGAATATGCTGAGCCTGAAACAGATGGACAGAAACTCTCTACCTAGGAATTTTCATGAATTAGCTAACACGTGCCAGCAGGAGCAAATGCAGTACCATTGAGATTGAATTTTGAGAGTACTTGATCAAGAGAGCTGGAATGTAAAACTGGACAAATAAGAATTCATTCATATGGGGGCCCTTTCTTCAGACATAGGCTTTAACATCTCAGAAAGAACCCCAGAGAATGGGATAAAGTTGCTGCTAGGGTGGCTCTTTGAAGCTCAGAAAAAAGTGATAGCTAATGTTGAATGAAGCAGAAGTGCCTAAGTTGCCCTGAAAGAGCACAGAGGAAGAAATAAAAAGGTTGAGGAAAGTGAGAATCCTGACATGGATATATTCTGTGAGACCAGAAGATGCACTAGAAGAGTGCTTCATGAGAGGGTCCAGAGGACATACCTTGCACGAAGGCTGCCAGGCATGCACAGGTGAGAGGCCACCAGCATGACTGAGAAGTTCAGTGGTGGCTATCCTCTGCAGGTTGATGGTAGGAGAGGCAGTCACCGAGTTTTTAATAGCTATGGGAATGATGTAGTCCCCAGATAATAAAGATCCTGTACAGCACTCAACCACCAGAAGCCAGGAGCCCACAATTACCGTAATGACAGGCAAGGAGGTTGACACAGAAGGAATCGCGGAGATGATTAAAAAAGCTTGGCATCCATGTGAGCAAAATAGACGAACAGCCAACAAAGATGTTGCTAAACATCTACAATCAAAAAGAAAAAGAAAGAAAGAACAAATGAATGAAAGAGCAGGACACTGAAGTCACTCAGTAAAGTGTTATGATCCTGGACCTGAGCCAATTTTCAGATCAGATACTCATTTGCTGAAGAGAAGGTCAGCTTTTAAGGAGACAGGGCCCTGTGATGCCACCGCAGATATAAATTATGACAATTCTTTGAGTTTCCTCCCAAAGGGATTTATAGCTATTATTAGATGACTGTACATTGTGAAAATGGAGGTACCCAGATCTTTTTTAGGACTAACGGACAGAGGTCTGAGTCAACATAGGTAGTTGAAGACCTAGTGCACATTGTGGCCCCTGTGTTAGAAAGAGAGCTTAGGGAAACCAGGTAATATGGAGTCCTGACTAAAATATGGCTCCCAGTGGACTCAGTGGACTCAGGAACCTACCTAGTGGCTGTTTCTCCAGTCTAGAGTGTATAATTAAAACTGATATACTGGGCAGTTGGAATAACCCTGACATTGGGTCATTTGCTTGTAGGGTAAGAGCTATTACAGTGAGGAAGTATAAGTAGATACCTTGAAACTGCCCATGACCCTGGCCTAGTTAGTAAATCAAAAGCAATATTACATCCTCTGTGGCACAGCAGAGGTTAGGACCACCATTAAAAAGCTACAGGATGCAGGAGTGGTGGTAATCATCATGTCTCCATTTAATATGCTAGTCTGGCTCCTGCAGAAACCAGATGAATCATGGAGAATAAATGACTTAACTGGCATAACCAATTCACTGAAGGCATAGCCTAGTAGTAGCCCCAATTACAGCTGCTGTGCTAGACATGTGTTGTAGCTAGAAAAGATTAATAAGCCTTTAATCCATGGTATGTAGCCATTGATTTGACATATGTGCTGTTTTCTATTCCAATTAGAAAAAAGGATTAGAAAGACTTTGCCTTCATGTAGAACAGACAGCAATATTCATAAGATCTGTTGGATCATATGACTGAAGTTGCAAGGTTTTGCCTCAGGGATATGTTAGGTCTCCTATCTTGTGTCATGATATATTCATAAGAGATACGTACAATCTGAACATCCCATGGATTACCACTAATATACTATGTGGATGACCTCATGCTATTCACAGAAGACAAGCAAAAGTGACTCATTTGCTTGAGGTCTTCTAAGACACATGAGCTGCACAGAATGAGTGATGAACTTTATGAAGATTCAGAAAAATTGTCACTTCAGTGAAGTTTTTAGGGGTGCAAGGTTAAGGGATATGACCTCCAAAGTAAAATGCAAATCAATGCATCATCTGTCCTCTACCACAAAGAAGGCAAAACAGCAGCTATCAGACCTCTTTGGAATCTGGAGTATTCCACAAACTAGGAATACTACTCCACTCACTTAATGAAGCTGCCAGCTTTGGGTCTAGAACAGAAAGGGGCTCTGCAGCAAGCCAAAATTGCTGAGCAAGCAGCCCTACCATTTTGGCCATAGGATAGAACAGTCTCTGTGGTGTTGGAGGTTCCTGTAGTGGGAAAAGACGTAGCATGGAGCTTATGGCAGCTTCAGGGAGAGAATCACAACCTTGCCATCTACAGCAAACGATGATGTCTTTTGAGAAACAGCATCTGGAATATTGCCCCAGTAAAGACAGAATACTTGAGTGTGGAGCATTAAGTGACTGTAGCACTGGAACTGTCCATTATGAGGTGAATTCTGTCGGACCTCTCCAAGTCACAAAGTCAGACAAACAGCATTTATTTATTGGAAGATGGAAGTGGTATGTTCAGGATAAAGCCTGAGCAGGATCTGTGGGCTTGAGTAACTGTCTTAGCAGGTAGCCCAGACTCCCATGTCACTGCCTCAGTTGTACCAGCTCACATATATTGGGTCAAGAATGTCCCATAAAACCAGCTGACAGAGGAGGGATAAGGCCAAGCTTAATTCACAGCAGCTTGATACATGAGTGCAAGCAGCTGCATTATAGCCACATTCAAGGGTGGTCTTGAAAGACAGTGGAGAAGAGGACAATCTTCTTAATGGGTGAAGCTGTGAGCAATGCATCTGGCCATCCACTCTGTGTGTAAGGAGAAGTGGCTTAAGGTGAAAACACATGCAGGTTCTTCGTTCGTGGTCAATGGCTTTGTTGTCTGATCAGGGGTCTGGAATGAAAAGTGCTGAAAACTAAGGACAAAGAGGTCTTGGGTAGAGGCATGTGGGTGGATGTATGCAGTGGGCATGAAGTATAGAGATTTTGCTTTATATATCAACATCTGCCAGAAAGTATCCACCATGGAAGACATGCGGAATAACCAGCAGACAAAATGGCTCAGCTAATTGACGTTAGCCAGCCTTTGTTATCAGTCTCTCTAGAACTGACACTTTGTACACATGAATGGAGTGGCCAGTGGCGCAAAGTTACATGTGGGCCCAACAAGTGACACCCACTTACCAAACCACTAGCTCCTGCTGCCTCTGCATGTCCAACCTGCTAGCGACAGTGAGCAAGGCTGAGCCTCTGATATATCCCTACTGCTCCAAGAGACCGTCTCAGTGTAAGACTATATTGGGGCCTTCTATTCTGAAAAGGCCAGTGCTTTGCCCTCACAGGGGCAGATATATATTCTGGGTATGGATCTGCCTTTCCAGCCCAAAGAGCCTCAGGTAGCACCACTAGCCAGGGCTTATGAAATATCTGACCCACAGGCATAAGCTCCGCACAGCAGAACAGCCATCTGGGGGACCCTGTCACTGCAAAGGAGATGCAGGGGTGGAGATCTGAGGGCTGTGTTTCCACAGCAGCCACAAGAACATAAGTTAGAATTGTCCCACTGAGGGGAGAGAAAGCTGGGTTATTATCCACAAACAACAGTTCCTCGCTGGCTCAGGGTTGCTCCTCAGGCACCAGCTTTTAGCCTGTCCTGCCCTACTCAAACTGAGCATGATTTCTTGGCTGTTCGAATGCCATCAAGCAAAGAGACACGGGAAGATATCCACAGGCCTGGAAACTGTCTGCCTGTGACCTCTGGAGTAGGTTGAGGGCATATGAACGAGGCGGTAAAGGTATCTGCTACATGTTCACAAAATCTGGGAGTCATTTGTGTTGCATGGTGGCAAAAGTCAACCATATCCAAAACTGGATGTGAGGGGGAAACATATTTTTATTTTACCTGTAACTAATATAGACTTTTCCTGATCCTACTCATGGTGAGTGGGAAACATTATTAGCTAAATGTATATTCTGGCTTAAGCCTAGTCTGATTCAATAATTTTAATAATTTAAAGCAGAACTTTCAGGTAGTATTAAGTCTTTCTGTGATATAAGTAGCCTCTGCATTACCTGCCCAAGCATGCTTACAATAGTGGAAAACAGTTGACATCTCATGCCTCATGGCCTCTTCTCCTCTGGTCTCTGAGGTGATATCCCTTGTCCACCTACACTCCGATGGCATTTGAGTCTGGAGTCTGAGGCTGGGGTAACTTCTAGACTGATTCATTCCTAGTTATAACTCTGAGGCTATCTTGACCTCTCCATTGCTCCTGCAGGTGTCATAGATCTATCTGGTGATTCTCTGTGACTATCACTCAAACTCCTACCATAGCAAACCTTTCAATCAAAGCTCTCAGCTATTGTCTTGCCAAGGCTTCTCCAACGAAAGCCATGGATGACCCAGAAACATTGACCCCAAAGGCCTCTCTCTGCCTCCCCTTTCTGTACCACCCAGTTTACTTTGATGGGGCTGCAGACCAGGCTGGTGATGGACAGCTCTGTCCTCAGTATTGCTCAGTCAGTCCAAAGCACTGCCCCTCCTTCAACTTCCATCCGCAGGATGTATATGGATGCCATTGGATCCTCACCTTCTCTCTTCCTTCCCATCATCACTCTAGGATGAAAGAGTGATTTTTCCCCAAAGTTGTATTTTTCTTCCTCCTACTTCCAACTCTGGTCAAGCCTTAGGTGGAAATCAGGCTGAGAAAACTATGCACTGATGCCTCCAGGCTTGGGCTTTGAGAGGCTAAAGTTCAAGCTAAAGGAATTTTGGAAGTCTTCTCTCAATAGCCTGCTTGCAAGTCTTCCTGGTCTTGCAGCACAATCCTATTTTTTAATGTCAGAAATGGAATTTTAATTCAATGTTTATCTTTTTATGGCTACTCTAGCAAGTCCTAACCTTCTCCCAAGTAGATGGCTGTTGGAGATTGGACCAAGGCAAGAGATAAAATAACATTTTTAATACAAAAATTATTACTACTATTATAATTACTCAAGAACAATGGCAACAGTCCATTAACCTTAATTTTTCTTATAAGGAAGAAAGAAAAATACATCATTACTCAATGATGTTGGAGGGTCCCAGAATTTTCCCAATGGTCTTTCATAAGAGACTGACTTCAAAGGAATTTAGGGCTTGGAGCTAGCTGCTTTGGGCTACAGTCCCAGAACCCCTACAGATACATGGTTGGTTTCCCTTTCAAGAGAGAGAAAAAAGAGATAGAGAAGATGCTGTGCTACAGATTCAAACCCAGACCATCTTTCTCTAGGATCAGTGACCCCATTGGACACATCTTTAGGTTCATGCTGGTTGCCATGGTAACTCCTGACTACACATTTCCCTGTTCTAACCAGACTGATGGATACTATGCAGGCAATTTATTATTTTTCTAAAATTTCAACCTTTGTTTTAGATACAAAGGTTACATGTGCAGGTTTGTTACATGGGTATACTGCACCCGGATCGTGGGCATAGTACCCAACAGGCAGTTTTTCAACTCACGCCCCTCTCTCCAAATCCCTTCTCTAGCAGTCCTCAGTATTTATTTTTCCTGTGTTTATGTCATGTTTGCTCAATGTTCAGCTCTCACTTATAATTGAGAACATGTAGTATGTGGTTTTCTATTCCTGCATTAATTCCCTTAGAATTGTGGCCCCTAACTCCATCCATGTTACTGCAAAGGACATGATTTCATTCCTTTTTATGGCTATGTAGTATTCCTTGTGTATATGTGTCACATTTTCTTTATCCAGTCCACGCTGATGGACACCTAGGTTGATTCCACGTCTTTGCTGTTGTGAATAGTGTGGTGATGAACATATGGGTGCACATGTCTTTTTGGTAGAATGATCTATTTTCCTTTGGGTATATATCCAGTAATGGGGTTGCTGTGTCAAACGGCATCTCTATTTTAAGTTCTTTGAGAAATCTCCAAACTGCTTACAGTGACTCATTCCTGTAATCCCAGCACATTGGGAGGACAAGGCAGGAGAATTGCTTGAGGCCAGGAGTTCAAGTGTAGACAACTTACGTTTCTGACAGAGGCAGCCCCAATTTTATAGATCCCAAAGCTTATACAATTTGCAGGGTCCTCTTTAAGAAACGAAATAGATAATTAAAAGTACAAAATTAGGTATAGTTGTGAATGTCCATTTAGAATAAGAAAAAATTACAACAGCGAGTTGAAAAAAAGCCTGACAAATACCATAAGTATCACAATATTTCAAAAGCATACTAGTTTTATTAATTATATTCTGAATACACCCTCCATCAGATTTTTTTCTATATTGTTCCCTGCATACTCTGTAACTGACTCTTCATGACATAACAGTTGGGTAATATTATTCTTTATAGAAAGAACAGAAAAATAGTTCATCCTTTCCTGTAGCAGACTTTGTTTAGGAGAGTTTGGGGGAGGGGGAACATACAGGTGGGAGGACTCAAGGTCGTATGGTTAGAAAACGTGCTTTTTGGCATGGAATTTTCTGGAGAATAGAAGAGATACGAGGAAGACATTGTAAATAAATACATTTATCCCACTCAATGCAAAATAAAAGTATCCCCAACTCAGTTTCTACAAAATGCCTGTGACCACTCCAACACACCTGAGTAAAGCGGATGGGTGATGGAAGGAATGTCAGAGTGGAAAAGGAAAATATTCTTAATCTGTTGGAACTATGATATCTTACTTTTTCAAATTTTGGAAAAATCGTGGCCATGGGAACATATTTCGTGGTCTTGGAAAGGACCTGTGTAAGTGAAAGGCTTTGGCTTTGAGCTTCCTCATCTTCCTTCAACCCATTGCTCTCTGAAAATATATTTGATGTATCCAATCTGTGCTCAGTTTCCTGATTCCTAATTCAGTATCCACTTCAGTTGTTACTCCTTTAGGACATCTTTTCTGATCCTCAAAGCCCGGATGGGTTTTGTCATGGAGGCTTTAAGCAGGATCCTTTCCATGGTCACAATGTACTGAAATTTACCCTTATCACACCTAAATTTTACTCCATCCCTACTCCTCCAGGGATCAAAATATTTGAGGCAGGGGTCACATTTTATTCATCATTGTATTCTCATCATTTAACACACAGTTTGGCATACTGGAGATGCTAAAAAGGATCTGGTAAATTTATAAAAGGAACAATGATTTGGGAGAAAAGGCATCTACTCCAGTGATTCCTAAGGAAGAACTCACTTCTTGACAAAGGGTCACCCAATAGGAACAAATATTCTTAAAATACAATAATTCCTTCTCTATGATGGTTCTCCATTTCCTTCTTTCCAGACCTCCTTCTGTAACTATGTCTGATAGGGATCAAAGTATTCCTATAAAGTGACAAGTATATAAAACTTGCAACTGTCCTAGCAGGAGTCTTTTAAATCTTTAAAAATTTTAAGCATGTAACCTCTTCCTGTCTACTACTATGAATCACAGAAAGAAACAAATTGTAGTGTTGGAATGAAAAATTTGAATTCCATCCTTATATAATCTACATTAGATCCTAACCTGTTACTTTCACCTTTTAATTTCTAATTCTTAGAAGATCAGCTTCACCTGCCATTGTGCTAACATATTTTTGAAGACTCTAAATATAATTAGGGAGATGGAATAGTATATTAATGGTGCAAATCTCTGGAATCAGAGATTTGCATTAAAAACAAAAGCATGGCTTCATTTTATATTACCTGGGAGCAGAAACTGGGAGGCTGTGGAGTAGAAGACCAGAGTCAGCCCTTCTCACTAATGACACTTCTCACCACATGTTGTAGCAGACAAATATTAGTATCCTCTATGCTGACAACACTCCAAGACATTCTCAAATGTCTTTGGACTGATTTTGAAAGAGTCCTTTTGTTCTTGATATATTTTCACGGTTAATGACAGCTTATGGGAGGATGTCCATGGCCAACTTTGACTTTTAGTGACAAACAAAAGCACAAAAGGGAAGAAGGTTTTGTAAACAAAGCACAAAAGGGGGAAATTTTAAAGTGTAGTGATTTGAAATCAGAGGACCTGAGTTTGGATCTTGATTGTGTCACCGAACGCCAATTTCTGAGCTCGAATTTCCTCATCTATAAAATTTTCATAATAAAAATACCTCATGAGGTTGTGAAAAATTGTCAGATAATGAAGGTAAAGGGTGATTTGCAAAGTATAAAGGGCAAAAAAAGTTGGCTCTGATTTATGATGTAATATTTTGTACTATGTATTACACATCCAGAAAAGCTATGTAAAGATTTCTTTGAAAGTTCTTATTATTTAGAAGATGGAATCGTTTTGTGAGATGAAAGAAGTCTGATAAGACCTGAACTGATTAAGACCAAGTATATCCAGGGAGGGTGCCTCCAATTAATTAAAAAAAAAAAAGGTCTTTCAGAGATGAAAGTGATTGAGTTTATATGCGACACTCACCAAATGCCCTTAAAGTAAAAATGGGCATACATTTTTAGAAGTCTGTCAGAAACAAATTGAGGGATAAATGAGATCTATTTAACTTTATCAGAAATCTGTGCAAAGTGGATAGATTAAATAAACAAGAGTTACATGTTTCTTGTTGGCCATCAATATGTTATTTGTTGTTGATACAATAACATAGTAAACTTAACGTGGTTTATTTGTCTAAAGGGAACAGCTTATCTTTTGTTTGGAACATAGAAGCAAGCTGAGTCCTGATCTGTGTTATTTCAGTGTCTGGTTGATTTGTACTTGAGGTTTCCGGAGCAAAAGCTTTGTTACTAAATACCTGGCAGGATCTCACTGCCGTGGCTACTGATCAAAAGGTGGAGTAAAATCTCCTGTTTGGTATTGAGAAGATTAATTCAGAATTGCCTTTGCTCTCATGATACATAACTCAATTAAAGAAATAATTATTGAGACCTACTATGTGCCAGGCATTGTTCTAGGTTCTGAGAGTATAAAGATGAATGAAGAATGTGTTTCTAATTTTGCTATTAATTTTGTTCTTGTACTGTAATTTTCTTCTGCCCCTGTGGCCCTCCCTTCTTTTATTCAACCTTGCAGCCTTCGTTCACTACTTCATGAAGGGAAGACCAGAGCGGGAAAACAGGGAGAAAAAAGTTAGCCCCTGAATTTTAGAAAAGAAGATCTCAGAGGAATGGAAGGGAACTTGGAATCAACAGCAGAAGAGCCTACACTGGAAGCTCCATCCATCCTTTGCCTGCTAGATTGGTTGTTTTTTCTATTAATGTTTTGTGAAAACTACAATAATATATAGAGCATTTCTGGTTGTCTGGCTGATTGATGCCACCTCCATCCTAAGACTGTGCTCTATCTTTATTGACTTACTGGTATGGATAACTCTTTCAACATGACAGGACACAGATAAACTTCTGAGTTGGAAGGAAGGACTCTCTAGGGAAATGGTGGTGATCTAGAAAATATAGAAAAACTACTGTCTCCTCTATATCTAGTGTCTCTTTTATTCTTGCACTCATAATAGCCCAGCTATAGAGCTAGGGACTGCGTTTTATCAACTGCTGTATAGCCAGGTAAATCCATGTGTTAGGAGGTGAGTAGTTGTGCCAGTTGCGGGCTTTGATATGGACTTGGAACATTGGACATGTATATCTTCATCCATCTTTCCCTTTCCCACAGGCTGTAACACCAACTTGCAAGACCCAGACTGAGGATGGCAGAGCAATAGAATGGAGGAAACCTGGGTTCTTGGAGCAGATCATCTCCTCCAATTGCACAACTCACTGCTGGACTTAACTTCTCTTTTACTCAAGTCATTGTAATTTCTGGCCTTATTTTTTTTATGGAGTAAAATAGCTTTTACCTAAAAAACAGAAAGAAAAGCCCACTTCACCAATATATGGGTAGGAATGAATGGAAGCAGCCTGAGGTCTCTCCTTAGAAGTACTGATAGTTTATTAAAGGAAAGACACATGGGAACAGAAGAGAGAGCCATCTGTCATGGCTGAAAAGTGAGAAGACAGGTAACATGACAGATCCAGAGGGCACAGGGTCAGGGTAAGGCTGGTTAACTGAGACCCAGTGCCTATGTCTCTTGTACAGTTCTGGGCAAACATTGACAAATTCATGCTGCTTGGACTTTCTTTTTATTACATGGGCCTTTCATTAGCACTCTTTCTTCCGACAAGGCAGTGTAATTGATTAGATATGAATGCAATTTATGCATGCCCCATTGCCACACAAGATTATATGATTACTCATGGATGTTCTCAAACAATTTTAGTCACAGAGTTGAGCCCATTTTTTTTCATTCTCAGAAGGTAATCGAATTTCCATGTTCTTGCAATGGAAAAACTAGTTTTGTAAAGTGCTGGTGGTTTTATCATCCAAAACTAAATCTCAGGGCTGAATATTGTTGTTGGCAGAGCATGAGAACATGCTCAGTCATAAGAAAATGGAGCATTTCTTGTGTGAAAAATGCAGCACACTCTTAATCCCCCTTTTCACCCTCTCTACTACCCCAGCATTGAATAGCTATGATGATACATTTGGCTGGTGGTTAAATCTTTGTGCATGATGATGTTCTGAGGTTTGATCCAGCCAAATTCAGAGACAGCCCACTGGCCTGTAAGAAATTTTTACTTTTTTACTACAAGCAACTTCAATTACTTAGCAGTCAGAGGATGGCACCGAATGCCCCATTCTCTATGCAAGTTTTAAAAAATAAACTCAAAATAAACCTAAAGGGAATTATAAGTGTTTGAAGTTTCACTCTCAATCCTTACTTATCACTGGATTTTGAGCCAGTTTACTAACACAAGCTCCCTTACTTGCCTCTATTTTCTGTACTAACTTTAAAAACAAGCAGGTTGGGTGTGGTGGCTGGAGCCTGTAATCCCAGCACTTTGGGAGGCTGAGGCAGGCGGATCACAAGGTCAGGAGAACAAGACCAGCCTGGCCAACAGAGTGAAACCCCGTCTCTACTAAAAATACAAAGAATTAGCCAGATATGGTGGTGGGTTCCTGTAGTCCCAGCTAGTCTGGAGGCTGAGGCAGTAGAATCGCTTGAACCTGAGAGGCAGAGGTTGCAGTGAGCTGAGATTGCGCCACTGCACTCCAGCCTGGGCAACAGAACGAGACTCCATCTCAAAAACAAAACAAAACAAAACAAACAAACAAACAAACTTTTTTACTTAGAAATAATTATGGTTGGGGGCGGAGCAAGATGGCCGAATAGGAACAGCTCCAGTCTCCAACTCCCAGCGCGAGCGACACAGAAGACCGGTGATTTCTGCATTTTCAACTGAGGTACTGGGTTCATCTCACTGGGGAGTGCCGGACGATCGGTGCTGGTCAGCTGCTGCAGCCTGACCAGCGAGAGCTGAAGCAGGGCGAGGCATTGCCTCACCTGGGAAGCGCAAGGGGGAAGGGAATCCCTTTTCCTAGCCAGGGGAACTGAGACACACAACACCTGGAAAATCGGGTAACTCCCACCCCAATACTGCGCTTTAAGCAAACAGGCACACCAGGAGATCATATCCCACACCTGGCCGGGAGGGTCCCACACCCACGGAGCCTCCCTCATTGCTAGCACAGCAGTCTGTGATCTACCGGCAAGGCAGCAGTGAGGCTGGGGGAGGGGCGCCTGCCATTGCTGAGGCTTAAGTAGGTAAACAAAGCTGCTGGGAAGCTCGAACTGGGTGGAGCTCACAGCAGCTCAAGGAAACCTGCCTGTCTCTGTAGACTCCACCTCTGGGGACAGGGCAATAACAAACACAGCCGAAACCTCTGCAGACGCAAACGACTCTGTCTGACAGCTTTGAAGAGAGCAGTGGATCTCCCAACACGGAGGTTGAGATCTGAGAAGGGACAGACTCCCTGCTCAAGTGGGTCCCTGACCCCTGAGTAGCCTAACTGGGAGACATCCCCCACTAGGGGCAGTCTGACACCCCACACCTCACAGGGTGGAGTACACCCCTGAGAGGAAGCTTCCAAAGCAAGAATCAGACAGGTACACTCGCTGTTCAGAAATATTCTATCTTCTGCAGCCTCTGCTGCTGATACCCAGGCAAACAGGGTCTGGAGTGGACCTCAAGCAATCTCCAACAGACCTACAGCTGAGGGTCCTGACTGTTAGAAGGAAAACTATCAAACAGGAAGGACACCTACACCAAAACCCCATCAGTACATCACCATCATCAAAGACCAGAGGCAGATAAAACCACAAAGATGGGGAAAAAGCAGGGCAGAAAAGCTGGAAATTCAAAAAATAAGAGCGCATCTCCCCCGGCAAAGGAGCGCAGCTCATCGCCAGCAACGGATCAAAGCTGGACGGAGAATGACTTTGACGAGATGAGAGAAGGCTTCAGTCCATCAAATTTCTCAGAGCTAAAGGAGGAATTACGTACCCAGCGCAAAGAAACTAAAAATCTTGAAAAAAAAGTGGAAGAATTGATGGCTAGAGTAATTAATGCAGAGAAGGTCATAAACGAAATGAAAGAGATGAAAACCATGACACGAGAAATACGTGACAAATGCACAAGCTTCAGTAACCGACTCGATCAACTGGAAGAAAGAGTATCAGCGATTGAGGATCAAATGAATGAAATGAAGCGAGAAGAGAAACCAAAAGAAAAAAGAAGAAAAAGAAATGAACAAAGCCTGCAAGAAGTATGGGATTATGTAAAAAGACCAAATCTACGTCTGATTGGGGTGCCTGAAAGTGAGGGGGAAAATGGAACCAAGTTGGAAAACACTCTTCAGGATATCATCCAGGAGAACTTCCCCAACCTAGTAGGGCAGGCCAACATTCAAATCCAGGAAATACAGAGAACGCCACAAAGATACTCCTCGAGAAGAGCAACTCCAAGACACATAATTGCCAGATTCACCAAAGTTGAAATGAAGGAAAAAATCCTAAGGGCAGCCAAAGAGAAAGGTCGGGTTACCCACAAAGGGAAGCCCATCAGACTAACAGCAGATCTCTCGGCAGAAACTCTCCAAGCCAGAAGAGAGTGGGGGCCAATATTCAACATTCTTAAAGAAAAGAATTTTAAACCCAGAATTTCATATCCAGCCAAACTAAGTTTCATAAGTGAAGGAGAAATAAAATCCTTTACAGATAAGCAAATGCTTAGAGATTTTGTCACCACTAGGCCTGCCTTACAAGAGACCCTGAAGGAAGCACTAAACATGGAAAGGAACAACCGGTACCAGCCATTGCAAAAACATGCCAACATGTAAAGACCATCGAGGCTAGGAAGAAACTGCATCAACTAACGAGCAAAATAACCAGTTAATATCATAATGGCAGGATCAAGTTCACACATAACAATCTTAACCTTAAATGTGAATGGACTAAATGCTCCAATTAAAAGACACAGACTGGCAAACTGGATAAAGAGTCAAGACCCATCAGTCTGCTGTATTCAGGAGACCCATCTCACACGCAGAGACATACATAGGCTCAAAATAAAGGGATGGAGGAAGATTTACCAAGCAAATGGAGAACAAAAAAAAGCGGGGGTAGCAATACTAGTTTCTGATAAAACAGACTTTAAACCATCAAAGATCAAAAGAGACAAAGAAGGCCATTACATAATGGTAAAGGGATCAATTCAACAGGAAGAACTAACTATCCTAAATATATATGCACCCAATACAGGAGCACCCAGATTCATAAAGCAAGTCCTTAGAGACTTACAAAGAGTCTTAGACTCCCATACAATAATAATGGGAGACTTCAACACTCCACTGTCAACATTAGACAGATCAACGAGACAGAAAGTTAACAAGGATATCCAGGAATTGAACTCATCTCTGCAGCAAGCAGACCTAATAGACATCTATAGAACTCTCCACCCCAAATCAACAGAATATACATTCTTCTCAGCACCACATCGTACTTACTCCAAAATCGACCACGTAATTGGAAGTAAAGCACTCCTCAGCAAATGTACAAGAACAGAAATTATAACAAACTGTCTCTCAGACCACAGTGCAATCAAACTAGAACTCAGGACTAAGAAACTCAATCAAAACCACTCAACTACATGGAAACTGAACAACCTGCTCCTGAATGACTACTGGGTACATAACGAAATGAAGGCAGAAATAAAGATGTTCTTTGAAACCAATGAGAACAAAGATACAACATACCAGAATCTCTGGGACACATTTAAAGCAGTGTGTAGAGGGAAATTTATAGCACTAAATGCCCACAAGAGAAAGCAGGAAAGATCTAAAATTGACACTCTAACATCGCAGTTAAAAGAACTAGAGAAGCAAGAGCAAACACATTCGAAAGCTAGCAGAAGGCTAGAAATAACTAAGATCAGAGCAGAACTGAAGGAGATAGAGACACAAAAAACTCTCCAAAAAATCAATGAATCCAGGAGTTGGTTTTTTGAAAAGATCAACAAAATTGACAGACCACTAGCAAGACTAATAAAGAAGAAAAGAGAGAAGAATCAAATCGACGCAATTAAAAATGATAAAGGGGATATCACCACCGACCCCACAGAAATACAAACTACCATCAGAGAATACTATAAACACCTCTACGCAAATAAACTGGAAAATCTAGAAGAAATGGATAATTTCCTGGACACTTTCACTCTTCCAAGACTAAACCAGGAAGAAGTTGAATCCCTGAATAGACCAATAGCAGGCTCTGAAATTGAGGCAATAATTAATAGCCTACCAACCAAAAAAAGTCCAGGACCAGATGGATTCACAGCTGAATTCTACCAGAGGTACAAGGAGGAGTTGGTACCATTCCTTCTGAAACTATTCCAATCAATAGAAAAAGAGGGAATCCTCCCTAACTCATTTTATGAGGCCAACATCATCCTGATACCAAAGCCTGGCAGAGACACAACAAAAAAAGAGAATTTTAGACCAATATCCCTGATGAACATCGATGCAAAAATCCTCAATAAAATACTGGCAAACTGGATTCAGCAACACATCAAAAAGCTTATCCACCATGATCAAGTGGGCTTCATCCCTGGGATGCAAGGCTGGTTCAACATTCGCAAATCAATAAACATAATCCAGCATATAAACAGAACCAAAGACAAGAACCACATGATTATCTCAATAGATGCAGAAAAGGCTTTTGACAAAATTCAACAGCCCTTCATGCTAAAAACGCTCAATAAATTTGGTATTGATGGAACGTACCTCAAAATAATAAGAGCTATTTATGACAAACCCACAGCCAATATCATACTGAATGGGCAAAAACTGGAAAAATTCCCTTTGAAAACTGGCACAAGACAGGGATGCCCTCTCTCACCACTCCTATTCAACATAGTGTTGGAAGTTCTGGCTAGGGCAATTAGGCAAGAGAAAGAAATCAAGGGTATTCAGTTAGGAAAAGAAGAAGTCAAACTGTCCCTGTTTGCAGATGACATGATTGTATATTTAGAAAACCCCATTGTCTCAGCCCAAAATCTCCTTAAGCTGATAAGCAACTTCAGCAAAGTCTCAGGATACAAAATTAATGTGCAAAAATCACAAGCATTCTTATACACCAGTAACAGACAAACAGAGAGCCAAATCAGGAATGAACTTCCATTCACAATTGCTTCAAAGAGAATAAAATACCTAGGAATCCAACTTACAAGGGATGTAAAGGACCTCTTCAAGGAGAACTACAAACCACTGCTCAGTGAAATCAAAGAGGACACAAACAAATGGAAGAACATACCATGCTCATGGATAGGAAGAATCAATATCGTGAAAATGGCCATACTGCCCAAGGTAATTTATAGATTCAATGCCATCCCCATCAAGCTACCAATGAGTGTCTTCACAGAATTGGAAAAAACTGCTTTAAAGTTCATATGGAACCAAAAAAGAGCCCGCATCTCCAAGACAATCCTAAGTCAAAAGAACAAAGCTGGAGGCATCACGCTACCTGACTTCAAACTATACTACAAGGCTACAGTAACCAAAACAGCATGGTACTGGTACCAAAACAGAGATATAGACCAATGGAACAGAACGGAGTCCTCAGAAATAATACCACACATCTACAGCCATCTGATCTTTGACAAACCTGAGAGAAACAAGAAATGGGGAAAGGATTCCCTATTTAATAAATGGTGCTGGGAAAATTGGCTAGCCATAAGTAGAAAGCTGAAACTGGATCCTTTCCTTACTCCTTTTACGAAAATTAATTCAAGATGGATTAGAGACTTAAATGTTAGACCTAATACCATAAAAATCCTAGAGGAAAACCTAGGTAGTACCATTCAGGACATAGGCATGGGCAAAGACTTCATGTCTAAAACACCAAAAGCAACGGCAGCAAAAGCCAAAATTGACAAATGGGATCTCATTAAACTAAAGAGCTTCTGCACAGCAAAAGAAACTACCATCAGAGTGAACAGGCAACCTACAGAATGGGAGAAAATTTTTGCAATCTACTCATCTGACAAAGGGCTAATATCCAGAACCTACAAAGAACTCAAACAAATTTACAAGAAAAAAACAAACAACCCCATCAAAAAGTGGGCAAAGGATATGAACAGACGTTTCTCAAAAGAAGACATTCATACAGCCAACAGACACATGAAAAAATGCTCATCATCACTGGCCATCAGAGAAATGCAAATCAAAACCACAATGAGATACCATCTCACACCAGTTAGAATGGCGATCATTAAAAAGTCAGGAAACAACAGGTGCTGGAGAGGATGTGGAGAAATAGGAACACTTTTACACTGTTGGTGGGATTGTAAACTAGTTCAACCATTATGGAAAACAGTATGGCGATTCCTCAAGGATCTAGAACTAGATGTACCATATGACCCAGCCATCCCATTACTGGGTATATACCCAAAGGATTATAAATTATGCTGCTATAAAGACACATGCACTCGTATGTTTATTGCAGCACTATTCACAATAGCAAAGACTTGGAATCAACCCAAATGTCCATCAGTGACAGACTGGATTAAGAAAATGTGGCACATATACACCATGGAATACTATGCAGCCATCAAAAAGGATGAGTTTGTGTCCTTTGTAGGGACATGGATGCAGCTGGAAACCATCATTCTTAGCAATCTATCACAAGAACAGAAAACCAAACACCGCATGTTCTCACTCATAGGTGGGAACTGAACAATGAGATCACTTGGACTCAGGAAGGGGAACATCACACACAGGGGCCTGTCATGGGGAGGGGGGAGGGGGGAGGGATTGCATTGGGAGTTATACCTGATGTAAATGACGAGTTGATGGGTGCAGCACACCAACATGGCACAAGTATACATATGTAACAAACCTGCACGTTATGCACATGTACCCTACAACTTAAAGTATAATAATAATAAATAAATTTAAAAAAAAAAAGAAATAATTATGGTTTCACAGTAAGTTGCAGAGACAGTACAGAGAGGTCCCTTGTCTCCTTCACCCATTTCCTTCCACTGGCTGTATTTTACATAATGATACTACAGTATCAAAGCGAGAAAGTTGACAGTGGTGTTGTGTGTGCGTGCAGTTCTATGCCATTTTATCACATGTGTAGATTCATGTGATCACCACTCAGATCAAGACACACATAACATCACCACAAAATCCTCTTGGACTACCCTTTTATAGTTCCCTCCTCTCACCTCTTCCCACCTTCCTTAAACCTTGACAACTACTAATCTGTTCTCCATCGCTTTAATTTTGTCATTTGAAGAATGTTATATAAATGGAATCATAAACCATTTACATTTAATATACTTATTGATATGTTAGGGCTCAAGACAGCTATTTTATTTCTTTTTATCTCTTTGTTCTTTCTGTTTTTTACTTCTCTATTCTTTCTCCTGCCTTCCTATGGATTACCTGAACAGGTTTTAGAATTTCATTTTGATTTATCTGTAGCATTTTTTACATATCTTTTGATACAGATTTTTTGGTGGTTCCTGTAAGCATGATATTGTACACATGTAACTTATCAGAGTCAACTGATGTCAACACTTTACCAGTTTGAATAAAGCATAGAACTCTCATCTGCTTTTAACTACCTTTTACCCTCTCCTGTTTACAGTGTAATTGCCTTAAATATTTTTCTACCTACACTGACAACCACATAAAAATTGTTATAATTTTTGCTTTAATCATCAAGCACAATTTAGAAAACTCAAGAGAAGGAAGACTGTTGAATTTATTACTATTTTTAGATCTTTTTGTTTTTTCTTCTTCCTTCCAGATGTTGAAGATTCTTTAAAAAAGTCATTTCCTTTCTGTTTCAAGAACTTCCTTTAGCCATTCTTTTGAAATAGGTCTGTGGTGACAAATCCTTTTAGTTTTTATTTCTCTGGGAAAGTTTTATTTCCTTTGCATTTAGAAGTATATTTTCACTAGATATAAAATTCTGTGCTGACAATTCTTTCATCTCAGCACTTGAAAAATATCCTAATTCCTTCTGTCTCCCATAGTTTCTGATGAGAAATCCATTGTCATTGGAATTACTTTTCTCCTATAGATAACATGTCATTTCTCTGTCTGTGCTTTCAATACTCTTGCCTTGACTTTGGTTTTCAGAAGTTTGAGTGTGATGTGTCTTGATGGATTTCTTTGAATTTATCCTGTTTGGAATATTCTCACCTTCTTGAGTCTGTAAGTTCAAGTCTTTCTCCAAATTTGGGAACTATTCAGCCATTATTTCTTTGAATACTTTTTTATTCCTACCATCTTCCTCCTTTTCCTGTGTCCTGTGACAAATGTTAGGTCTTCTGTTATAGACCCACAGGTCTCCAAGGGTCTGTTTATTTTTCCTTCCTTATTTTCTCTCTGTTGTTCAGATTGGGTAATTTCTATTGTTCTACCTTCAAGCTCATTCTTTCCTTTGTTCTCTCCATTATTCTGTTGAATCTATCCATTGAGTTTTTATCTTGGTTATATCATTTTTTAGTTCTAATATTTCAATTTGGCTTACTTTATACCCTCTGTTTCTTTACTGAGACTTTCAATATTTTTCAGTTGTTGCAAGCATGTTCATAATTGCTCACTGAAGCATTTTTATGATGGTTGCTTTAGATTGCCTTTCAGATAAGTCTAACAACTGTGTCATCTCAGTGTTGGTGTATGTTGGTTTATTTTTCTCATTCAAATTAAGATTTTCTTGGTGTTTTGTATAATGTGTGATTTTTTCAATTGAAATCTGGACATTTTTAGTATTTTGTTATAAACTTCTGTATCTTAGTTAAGCCTTTTTCTTCAGCAAGCTTCTTCTGACATTGCTCTGGGAGGGAAAGTGGTGGGGTGAGCATGGGGGGTACTTCCTCATCATTGTCAGGTGGGAGTGAAATTCTAAGTCCTTCCTCTCACACTATCCTAGATGGGAAAGGTAGAAATGGCTTGTCACTGCCAGATGTGGTCTCCATGTAACCTCCACTAATACTGTGGTGGGGTTTAGGGGAAGGTGTCTCATTATCATGGGATGGAAATGAAAGTCTGAGCTCCCTACTCTGTCTTCTCTGATACTACAGGATGGGAGGTGGTTTACGAGTGCCATGTTACAGACAAGCAAGGGTGGAAATCCTGGCTGCCCCCTCCACCTTTGCTGATGAGGGTGAGGCTGTGTGTTCTCTCCACGGTGTTTGACTAGGGGAGGATGGATTTTGTCTGAAAGCTTTCTGTCTACCTAGGCTGTTCCTTTAGCTAGAGACAGCATGCTTTTCTTAGGGCTTTTGTCGTTGCTCCCATTGGCATTTCCAGGCTGCTAGCTTCTTGGTTTCATGTCCAGGATACATGAGACAAAAAGAAAACCCAAGAAACTCGCCATGTTAGATCTCCGGTTTCAGGTCCCTAGCCAGTCTGCTATCTTTGCCTCACCTTTGAGCCTTCGCATGTTTATTTTATACATAATGTCTCGACTTTTTGCTTGTATTTAGCAGGAGGAATATAGAGAAGCATATATATCCACTCACTTGGTTTTTATCCTTAGTATTTTCAGAGCTAATAATAACAATAATGACTGCTGTTTTTAGTGCTGTTTACATGACCAGCATCATGTTAATTTATTTAACTATGACAGTAATCTTATAAGGAAGGTACAATAATTACTAGTGCCATTTGATACATGAAGAAACTGAAACTCAGAAATAATTCATGTAAACATTTAGAACAGTGCCTAGCACATATACTAATAAATACTAGGGAATATTATTATTGTTAATTACATTTTTAGCATTGTTAACTTGTCTGAAGGACCTAACGAATAACAACAGAGTTAGAATTCCACTCCAGGACAGTCTAAACTTATAAACTGTAGGCAGTAATTTCTCTCAGTTTGACTGAAACCATTGGGATTGCTCAATTTCTACTGCATGTCACATTATATCTTTACACATCTCACTTATTTTACCACCACTGTTTTCTTTTCAGTTTTTTGTTTTGTTCTGTTTCTGTTTCTTTGTTTGTTTGTTTGAGATGGAGCCTCACTCTGTCACCCAGGCTGGAGTGCCGTAGTGCATTCTGGGCTCACAGCAACCTCCACCTCCCAAGTTCAAGTGATTCTCCTGCCTCAGCCTCCCGAGTAGCTGGGATTACAGGTGTGCACAAGCACGCCTGGCTAATTTTTGTATTTTTAGTAGAGACATGGTTTCACCATGTTGGCCAGACTGGTCTGGAACTCCTGACCTCAGGTGATCTGCCGGCCTTGGCCTCCCAAATTGCTGGGATTACAGGTATGAACTAGTGTGCCCAGTCCTTTTCTTTATCTATAGCTACAGTTTTTAAATTTCCTTCCATTTATAACCTAATAATAAAATAGCTAATGTTTATGTAATATGTATGTGAAGGACAAAGTGCTCTTACATTAATTACATTTAATTCATTACAACTTCAGAGGCAGGTATTATTAATTATCACACTACTTTAAAACTGAAATTCAGGGACAGGCCAAAAATCACATGGTTAGGAAGGGGTTGAGATACAACTCAAGCCCAGTGCTATTTCCACCATCCTGTGGTGCATCCGTAGCCCACATCTCACTTTCATATCTTCCCTGTAGCTCTCTGTGCTCATAGCTTACCTCTCTTTGGATCTCCTGGCAGAATACAAAGGACTTGGGGGAGAGAAGTTGGGGGGAGTTGGGGGAAGGTCCAGCAAATAAAATGGTGCCTCTAGAATTATAGATCCCTTCTAAGGGCTGTTGATCCATTAAAGATGTGTTGGAAATTCTGCCATATAATGGCACATTGCCTTAGTCCATCCGTGTTGCTATAAAAGAATACTTAAGAATGGATAATTTATAAAGAAAAAAGAGGTTTGTTTGGCTTATGGTTCTGCAGACTGTACAAGAAGCATGACACCAGCATCTGGTTTTGATGAGAGCTTGAGGCTGCTTCCACTCATGGTGAAAGGCAAAATGGAGCCAGTGTGTGGAAAGATCACATTGCAAAAGAGGAAGCAAAAGAGAGGAGAAGGTAGGTGCCAGGCTCTTTTTAACAACTAGTTCCTGGGAGAACTAATAGAGTGATAATTCACTCCTCTTTCCCCCTGGTGGGGGGTATTAATCTGTTCATGAGGTATGTATTCTCATAACCCAAACGCCTCCTCTTAAGCCTCATCTCCAACACTGGGGATCAAATTTTAACGTGCGGTTTAGAGGGTCAAGTATCCAAACTATAGTACACACCTTTCTCCTTTTGCCTGTATCTTCCATGGAGTCATGTTTTGAGGTATATCAAGGAATGGAATGGTTGGTAGCATGGAGCACAGATAGAAGGCTTAGAAACAAATTAGACATGTAGGGGGTTGTTGCAACAGATTTCATTCAAGAGAGAAACTACAAAGGCAGAGACAGTTGAGATCAAGAACAGGGCATTAGAAGGATATTTAGAAGACATATTTGACCCAAACAAACAGTGCTGTTTGTGTGTGTGTGTGTGTGTGTGTGTGTGTGTGTGTGTGTCTATCTGTCTGTCTATGTGTGTGTATTTGAAAGAGAAAGTTAGAGAAGAGGGGTCATTAATATCAGTGATGCTGCCAGCTTTCTGATTTGAAAAACTGGATAGGTCATTTTGTTTACAATCAAGGTTAAGGAAAAAAAAAAGTTTCAGGGAGGATGGAGTCGTGCATGGTAGAATGCTAAAGAGCAGACAAAAAAAAAAATAGATTGTATCAATGTAATTGGATTTGAAAATTCGAAGGTAATTAATGGCTTTGGGAAAATAGCTGTCATAGATAGTGAGAGACGTGAGCAGAATAGTGGAGTGGGATTGTTAAGCTGATAAATTATTTGGAAATGAGAAGTAGAGAGATCATTTAGGCAGTGACACTGTGGAAAAGTCATGGAATTTGAAGAACCAATTCCAAAAACTGGTACTGCTTATTTGCTTGGTATGCGGCCTTTGGCAAATCACTTTACCCATTTGAGTCTGTTCCCTAGAAGATGAGCAACAGTTCGCTCTATTCCTTCCCCTGTGATTTATTTCCTCATTGTGTGTCAGTGAGTAAAACTATGCCATAAAATTGATGCTTTCTTTTTTTCTTTTTAAAATTGATTCCCTGGCCCCTCACCACCACTCAAACAATGGCATCTTCCAGTCTAAATCAACTGAGATTTATTTGAAATTTGGTAGAATGATGGCTAAATGTTGTAAAAATATATGAAACTATTATGGTTATACATGGAGAGGCTGCACATCAATAAAACCTTATTTCTAATAATCACATGAGTGACAGATTAAACTTGTCATTCAAAAAGTTAATGCACATAATTAGTAGATGTATATAAAACTGTAATGTGTTTTCTTCTTTGGCACCTGTTGAAATGTTTTTCAAAAGCATTTGTGATTTCTTCAAAAAATATTAAATGAATAGATATTTTTGCTTGCATTTTTTAAATATTAAACTTTATTGAGTACCAACAATGTGAATATTATACAATTATTTATTTTATATAAATAACATGTACAAAAATACAGGATCAGCTCCCACTTAATTTCAGGTCAAGATATTAAATAGGGACTATATTTGATATTTCTTCTACATCCCTTTTCAACTTAATTCAATAATAAAAATTACCACAATTTATTTTTAATATTCACCAAAACCTTGGGAATAGACTTAAATTGTCTCCATTTTAACAGGCAAGAAATCAAACTTTAAAAAGCAGCAAAACAAATTTAAATGTCCACTGCATGGAAACACATACTATGCTTATGGATGGGTCAAATCAATATTGTAAAAATGACTATATTACCAAAAGCAATCTACAAATTCAATGCAATTCCCATCAAAATACCACCATCATTCTTCCAGAGATAGGAAAACAATCCTAAAATTTATATGTAACCAAAAAAGAGCCCGCATAGCCAAAGCAAGATGAAGCAAAAAGAACGAATCTGGAGGCATCACATTACCTGACATCAAACCATGATATAAGGTCATAGTCACCCAAGCAGCATGGTACTGGTATAAAAATAGGCACACAGACCAATGGAACAGAATAAAGAACCCAGAAATAAAGCCAAATACTTACAGTCAACTAATCTTTGACAAAGCAAACAAAAACATAAAGTGGGGAAAGGACACCCTGTTCAACAAATTGTGCTGGGATAATTGGCAAGCCTCATGTAGGAGAATGAAACTGGATCCTCACCTCTCACCTTATAAAAAAATCAACTCAAGACGGATGAAGGATTAAAATCTAAGACCTGAAACTATATAAATTCTAGAAGATAACATCAGAAAAACCCTTCTAGACATTGGCTTAAGCAAAGACTTCATGATTAAGATCCACGAAGCAAATGCAACAAAAACAAAGATAACTAAGTGGGACTTAATTAAACTAAAGAGCTTCTGCCCAGCAAAAGGAACAGTGAGCAGAGTAAACAGACAACCCACAGAGTGGGAGAAAATCTTCACAATCTCTACATCTGACGAAGGACTAATATCCAGAATGTACCAGGAACTCAAACAAATTAGCAGGAAAAAAATAAACAATCCCATCAAAAAGTGGGCTAAGGGCAAGAATAGACAATTCTCAAAAGAAGATATACAAATGGCCAACAAATATGAAAAATGCTCACCATCACTAATGGTCAAGGAAATGCAAATCAAAACCACAATGCAATACCACCTTACTCCTGTAAGAATGGCTATAATCAAATAATTTTTTTAAAAAAAAGGATTTTGGTGGGAATGCAGAGGAAAGGTAGCACTTCTACACTGCTGGTGGGAATGTAATCTAGTACAACCATTATGGAAAACAGCGTGGAGATTCCTTAAAGAACTAAAAGTAGAACTACGATTGGATCCAGCAATCCCACTATTGGGTATCTCTCAGAGGAAAATAAATCATTATAAGAAAAAGATACTTGTGCATGCATGTTTATAGCAGCACAATTCACACTTGCAAAAATATGGAACCAGCCCAATGCCCATCAATCAATGAGTGAACAAATTGTGATATATATATAGATATCTATATATCTATATATATGTGTGTGTGTGTGTGTGTGTGTGTGTCTATGATGGAATACTACTAAGCCATAAAAGGAACAAATTAATGGCATTTGCAGCTGGATGGAAAGGAAGACTATTATTCTAAGTGAAGTAATTCAGGAATGGAAAACCAAACATCTTATATTCTTACTCATAAGTGGGAAGTAATTCAGGAATGGAAAACCAAACATCTTATATTCTCACTCATAAGTGGGAACTAAGCTATGATAACTAACTCTTAGGAATCAAGTCTAGGTCTTCAACTAGCTTTCTGAAGACCTGATGGGCTAAGACTTGATTGGTGACAAGGATTTTGTTCTACTACCCAAAGCTTCACCCCTCTGTAGTGTTCACATCAGAAGCAACATTCAGAAATATTGGAATGTCAACTTGGAACCTCCAAGTCCCAACCTACTCCCATTGCATTCTTCTAACCTTCCCCAGAAGTGACCCAATGTCTTCCAGGTCTGGGTGTGCACTTGAGTATGTGTAGCATTTTGATCCTGGGTTCCATTTTCCTCTTGAAGCTAAAAAAAAGTACAGAATTCTGAAAAAAGGATATTCTTGCAAGCTTTAACCCATTCCGGAAAACAGGGCTGGAACTGGCTTGGAGACTATTTACCCGAGATAATAAATGGAAGGGAGAGATCTAGATTCTGTAACCAGTGCTCAGTGTTTTACACTAATAGGAGGGGGAGGGGTGGGAGTGGGCAAAGCAGTTCCACGGAGATTCCGAGCTTCCCAACTCTGCCAGAAAATTTTCTTTTTAAAATTTTCTCTTCTTTTTGTCCAACTTTTCTGTTGGATTTGATGATGACAGGTAGCAAAAAACCCTGCTTGGTTAGTATTTGCCCTCCCCAGTGTCAAGAAACCTTTTTAACCTCTCGATCTCTCAATCTCTCATTCTCAAATCTCAACTCAAAAGCTGACTCCTTTATGAAGGCTGCCTTGATTAACACCAAATTTGAATTATTTCCTCCTTTCTTGGTGCTCACATAGCACATTTCTTGGATATGCTAAATCATCTATTTATCTCTCCTTTGGATTATGATTAAGCTTGACTGCTTTTTAATGGCTGAACTTGGGCAATTTGCTTAATCTCTCCTGCCTCTGTTTTCTTATTTGTAAATGGGAATAACAATTATTTTGCCAGGTTATTATAAAAGGCCTTGACTCAAATTGCAAATTTACCGGTTTCCAATTCTGCTTTGGAGATGTTATTGAATTTCTCTGTTATTTAATCCATTTTATTTATCTGTGAAATGAAAATAAAAGTTGCATCTACCACAGAGGTTCTTATGAAAACTGAGAAATAATCCACAAAAAGTAAAAAATAATAGCTGCTATCATTTTATTCTTGTTACTTTTGTTTTCTTGATTAGACTGTAAAATCTTAAAAGGGAAAAAATCTTATTCACCTTCTTATCATAGATAATCTTAGCTGATGGCCAGTAAATTTGTAAGATGTGAATATTTTCTGTACTTCTTTTGTTTCAATTAGTTTATACTGTTTGTAAGGCCTTTATCATGTTCAGCTTTGTATTGGAGTTTATTAATGGATCTTATCTTTCCTTCTCCTTTGCAAAGTGCTTTTTGAAACATCGCTCAAAAAATATCACGTAAGTAAATGGAAAAATACCATGTAAGTAAATGGAATAATACCAACACAATCAAAGGTTCTTCATAGCATAGAGTCAGGATATCTCTCTTGATAACTGACTAAAATGTTGCATTCAAGATGGACAAATTCAATTCCCCCTCTTGAGAAGTGATCCTTTAAAAAAATTGAAAATCCCAAAGAAGCAAATTATGAGCAGAAGCCCTTTTCTTGCATTACATGACATACGTCCTTATGTTGCACTGACTAGGCCATGTGCAAGCCACGTCTTGTGACCGCCATAGTCCCTGTCCTCTCCATCTAAAGAAACAAAGCAGGCCGGTAGAAACAGGTTTCTTTTTTGTTTCAAATGACGTCATTCAGCTCCAGCACCAGGGATCTTCTCTCTGTTCTCATTTTTTCTGTGCTGAGAAGCTCTCTTGGCTCTCTCTTGACACTGGCACAACAGAGGCTGAGATCTGGGAGGGAGATTGAAAGGGCTGATATACCGCCAGCTCTAAAAACACATGACAGCAGAAAGCCAGGCTATTACTAATGCTGATCAACTCGGAGGCAATGCAATCAAAACCTTCAATTACACCTGGGTGATTTAATCAACTCCCTGTCAAACTCAGGCTGGAACTCCTCTGGTACTGTACAAATACAGTAATTACCATGCCAGCTTGCAATAAGATATCATTTCAGAGGATTAGAAAACACGTTCTGTTGTCAATTACCAACAGCCAATTTATAGGCCCTGAAACAAGCAATATTTTTTAATTGCTGCCTTTGTGTTATTATCACAAAATTACTTCTGTTATGAGGCATTAAATCATCTCAGTGATGTTGGTAGTGGGGGCAGGGGGAAGATTAAAAAGTTTTCACTCTCTTCTTTCCTGATAAAATGGGAATAGAAGCATAAAACTTGTATCCCACTGTGTTGAATTTTGTAATGAAAAACAATCAAAAAACCCCAGAGATTCTCAACTACGCAAACAATCATAAACAAATCCTGAAGCTACGTGAGCAGATCAGAGAGCAGGAAGCCAGGAGTCAGATTTATTTTGACTTGTGCTTTTTCTGTATCCCTGGCCTCATTTTTCCATTTGCCTATCTTCCAAGCTTTATTTTTTAGAGGAATTTATTCCTTTTGAAAGCGTATTTCAGGTCTACCACCATACCACTCTGAACGCGCCCGATCTCGTCTGATCTTGGAAGCTAAGCAGGGTTCGGCCTGGTTAGTACTTGGATGAAAGTGGTTTCCGTTGATCCCAGATGTGGCAACTGTCACTGGAGATGTGCAGATTTGAATTCTTTCTACTTTACCCATCCCCTCCCAAGCCCGTGTATTCAGACCAGAGAATAACAGTGACTAGGCCTTGCCAGCTCCACTCGGCTCCTTCACAATGTTCCTAGGATTCATCTTTTCCTGACGCAAAGGGGACACCTGCCACCCCTGCTGATTCCTTCAACCTACCCCATTCTAGCCCAAATATATCTTGCCTGAGTTAGTTGAAAATGGAGGCACTTTTATTTTACCAGACAGCAGAGTGTAGGAAAAATGTCGTTAGTATTTATTTTTAGTATTATTGCTATTACTTACTACTAATAATAGCAAACACTCTATAGCACATACAATGTCCAAAACATTGTTCTAAATGCTTTCTAAATGTTATATCAACCCTATAAAGTCCGTATTATTATATTGTCATTTCACAAATGAGGAGCGATGCATTGAATGGTTGAAGTTTTTGACTGCAGTGATATAGTAGAAAGGACATTGGATGTGTCTCAGGAAGAATTGGACTTGAATCTCAACACTGCCACTTAGCAGTTGTGTCACAGTCAGCCAATTATATATCCCCTCTTAGCTTTCTTTATTTTCCTTATCTTTGAAAAGGAGAAAATAGTAACAATAATGTTTATTAGGAATGCCATGCATTCTTTTACATGTTTTACATGTACTACATCATTTAATCATCATAATTACTCTATTGGGTAAAAACTACAGCTATTTTATAGATGATGAGGCTGAGGTATAGAGAAGTAAAGTAAGTTGGTCGAAGTTACACAGCAAGAAAGTGTTAGAGGTCCTAAGGTCCCTCTCTTAACCATTACCCTACACTGCCTCTTCAGTGAGCCATTCCCCCTCTAATATTGACTATCTCATGTTAAGTCCTCTTTGTTAACATCCAGATATGGATCCCTAATCTCCTACTATGCATCACCACTTGGACAGTGTCC
This sequence comes from Macaca nemestrina, assembly GCF_043159975.1. Lineage (NCBI taxonomy): Eukaryota > Metazoa > Chordata > Mammalia > Primates > Cercopithecidae > Macaca > Macaca nemestrina. The sequence continues at coordinate 95,416,498 of NC_092136.1, read as the reverse complement.
CAGCCATCTCCAAGTCCACATGTCCTAACTTGAAGCTGTTATTATCTTGTCCTCAAACCTGCTCAGTCTTCATTACTTTCTCTTTCCTGGAATGAATACCTCCATCTTCCTGGTTGTCCAAGCCAAAGACTTAAACATACTCCTTGGCCAACACCTCTCACTTGGATAATTGCTATGGTCGATGATTGGTACCTCTGATTCTAATCATGTCACTTTCAATTACACATAGATACCTCACCAGCCACTCTCTGCTCCTGGTCTATCAGTGAATTAAAAATTATCATCAAGATCAACTCTATCATCTAAAGTCCTTGCAGACCACTTTACTTACTTACAAGCAATGGCTTTACCTTTTCTTCAAGCTTCTGCATTCTCCTTTCTGGTTTGGTCTCACAAACCAAGATGGTATACTTTGGTTCCCCCAGGATTGTATACTTTTCCTCAGGGTCTGCTTTCCTCCCTTAAATTTAGGAGGCATTCAAAGGAGAAAAAAATTTCTGTGATCCACCATATACGGTCTTGGCATATATTCTGACTTACTTAGACACTATCCAATTAGGGGTTGAAAGCATTTAAAAAGTAGGAAATTTCAAAGATTTGCATCAGAATGAATGAACCACAGAATTTCGAACCTGGAAAACATCATATAGCTCATCTGGTCAAACCCACTCATCTTTCGGAAGAGGAAAAGTAACACTAAGGTTAGGCTGGGGTGAATGTGACAGGTGAAGTTTGTGGGATGTCAAAGTTCCTCAAAACCAAACGAACAAATACATAGCAAGGAAGCTAAGTTCTAACTCCCTGCAGCTCACAGTCCAGGGCTCTGCTTTTGAGACACATCTTCTCTCAGTAAAGGCATAGATCGCAGTGCTCTCTGCCTGACTACTGTTTCCTGGTCCTTTCCACGTGGAGAGTTATTTCCCAAATGGTATTCCTTGAGATATCCTATGGAAAGAAACAAAATGTCTTCCATGGCTAGGTATAATTGTTAAATTGCCTATAACATCCCCTTCTGAGAAAGACATATTGAACACTGGCATGTTAAAAATTGTGCAATATAGAATGATGTTAATTTTTTATACCCAATTTCTCAGACTTACAGGCCATAGATTCCCCACTCTGTTTTGGGATTTAGCATTAATCAAAATCTCATGAAATTAAAATGAAAGAGAAGGTGATGATTTAGTCACTAGTCACATTTCAGGTGCGCAGTAGCCACATGTGGTTGGTGACCACTCAATTGGACAATACAGACTTAGATAATTAAGCCAATTAAACTAATAGTTAAATGATAAAACTAATAGCACCATTTTGCTACTACTTCCATATAGTGATTTTGCCTATTCATAGTTCCTTCGATGCCAGGCCCCAAAGAAGGAATTATCATGGAAGATTATTCAGGCACTGTGCCATGCTGGAAATATTTTGGATAGAACCTGTGGGTGAATCTTAACATTGTAACAGGTAGATCCCCAACAAACACATGGATCTGGGACACCTCTCCTCGGATATTTATGTTTAAAAGGAGTGTCTTGTCTGCTCACCCCCACTTCCTAGAATCTGCCCTGGTTACTGGTTGTGCAAATAGCTGGCTCCATCCGTCATGTTAATGCCATACCAAGGAGTTGGCAAGAGCAAAACATGCTACTTCTTGCCTCAGGATGATAGAGTTAGATTTGCCACTGTGGCATCTGGCCAATTCTGTGAAGGATGCCCTTGAAAGTGCTCCTCCCCACAGAGAAGGAATGAAAGAGAACAAAAATAAATAGCACTAGGTGGACTCATAAAACTTGTCAAAATCTCTCAAGCATGGCATATTTGATGATTCATGGGGTTTACAAAGCATTACCAGATTAAAACAAGAAACGTCATGCAGAGCCGTCATTCTATGGCTTCAGAACCCTGCATGGCAAAAAAAAAAAATCCTAATATTGGAAGCGCTGGTTAGGGGAACTGTGTGTACCTTCCTCACCACCCACACCATTCTAAGGCAGGACAATGCTCATCAGCAGAGCAGTGATAGTTACTGGTTCTCCTTTATTCTTTATCCAGAGACAAAGACTTTACATGCTCCCTCTGGAAATTTGTTGAGAAATAATTTGCTCAAATTTCTCTCCCTGAAGATTGAACCCATTTCCTCTCACGCAGTCATCAGCGGGAAGGGAGAAGCACAGATTCATCAGCCCACTTATTCTAATCCTTCACAATTTCAGAGACAGTTGTGATAAAGCAATTTTCCCAGGACTGTCTCTTTTCTGTGATTTTAATGTTAACCCCTTTATTCGCACACAGTTAAAATGCACCGCGTTTCCACTCTCTGCACATTCTCACTCAATATGATACCGCGCTTTTCTGATCTGTGACCAGCCATTGCACTTAATTAGCCAGCGGAAAACAATAGGGCCTTTTCACACCCAGGCGCTGGACTGAGATGATTCCTGGAGAGACAGATTAATCAACCCATGAATTCAGCCTAATCAGCTGCTAGAGAAAGACTTATCACTCTGATGATTCCATGGCTGCCACATGGAGAGTTTATTATTAATTTACAACTGCATCCCTGACTATGAAGTCAGTGGGTGAAGCCTGTTCTGTGATTGCAATGCCTACAGCCAAACCCCTCACCCACAACCATTTTTTACAATGTTATTTTAAAAAGATTTTCTATTTTTCTTTCCTTTTAACAAGTATTTATTGCATATCTACAATATTCCAGACACCGTAGTAGGCACTGGAGAGAAAATGATGAACAAAACAGAGTCTCTGCCATTGATTATAGCCTACTGAAGGACACAGAGAGTAACCAAAGATCACAAATCTATTATGCGTATATACTAGGGGATTAGACCTAGTAAGGACTAATGGTAGAGTAGAGATCAGGAAAAGCTTTCTTAAAGAAATAATGACTTAGCTGAGCTCTGAAGGAGAAGAAGCTAATTAAGTAAAGGGAACGGGTTTGCTGAAAGATGAAACAAACTGTGCAAAGGCCCTGTGGTGGGCAGTGGCAAGGTGTGATAATACAAGATCACTGAAGTCCACATGCAGCAAGAAAAGGGAGACATTGCAAGGCCTTTGAATCCCTCTTAAGGATTTTGGTCTTAAACCCATGAGTAATGTGAAGCCATTGACATCTTTTAGGCAATAGGAGGCCAGTGGAATGCTTTACACTAAAATAGAAATTGACCACGCCCTTTTTCAACTCCAAACTATTAATGACTTATTATAGCCCACATAATGAACTTTTATTACTGTACTATTAAAATCCTCTATGTTCTGTCCCCAGACTTTTTCCCTGCCTCGTATTCCCCGGGACTTTCCTACTTGCCTTCATACACAGTGGACCCTAGGTCTTAGCCATATTGTTCGCTGAATTTGCCACATACCTCTGGAACTCTGTCCTTTGCTTACATTGTATCTTCAGCCCAAGATGAATGTACTGCATGTCCTTTGAAGGCAGGAATGATGTCCTATTCACACATATCCTTGGTGCCTAGAACAGAGCCAGACACATAACAGGATCTTAATAAATGTTGGCAGAATGGGTGAATTAATGAATGCCTTTACTGCTTCATTCATCTGTTGATATTCTGCCCATGTTTAAAAAGCCTAACTCCACGTTTACCTCTCCCATAAAATCTTACCTTATTCTGTAAGTTGGAATAAATTGGTCTTATCTTGCTGCTACCATAGGTCATTGTTTCTATTGGTTATACCACTGTTTTAACAATTATGTCCTGTATGAAAGAACAGATGCAGGGAGACACAATCTGCAAACCCATCTCAAGAACTTTGCAAAGGTGGATACTTTGAATGAGGATCCTCAGGCAACTAGAGAGAAAGTAATGTGGCTAGAGACTTTGAAACTGTCAGACAGGTCCTTTGATACTAGTGAGGTTCTATCTAATCTCACTAGTCTTCTTAACCTTGACCTAAATTGTGTCTGGTGAGATTAAGACATGTCAAAGTATATTTGGCAGGTTGGATGGATGACTCTGCCAACAATCTATTTGCATGAAAGACTATGAGAGAACTTAGCCCAAGGGAAAAGTCAGACTGACAAACGGCCTCTAAGGCACTAGAGGTAGAGAAGAGGGATAATTCTAAGAAGGTGATATTTCTCATAGGATTTATCTCCTGGCCCAGTCCTCATGGCTCCTTTCTGAGTTCTATGGGGTGCAAGTTGTGAGGGAGTGTCAGATACTCGGATAATTAGGAAGAGCTGTTTCATGGATGTTTTGCAAGGCACAGAGGTATGGAAGCTTGCTCTGTGGCGGGACCAAGAGCTACGGAGGTCTGTATGCCTGAGGTTACTCCTCTCTTAATTGTTCTGATCACCACCAAAAAGAGTCTAGCTCCAGACACGCTGAGGTTGAGGGAACTTTTTAAGTTGGAGTACAGGCAATAAAAGATATGGGACGGCGCCTAAATCTGTTTGATTATTACCTTGGGCCTGGTAGGGACCTTAACGTCTCCCATGACCGATGCTTTGTTATAACGTCGTTGAGAAAAAAAATCAATATCTGGTTGGCGCCAGTGTCTGTGTGGAATTTACAGGTTCCCACATTCTCCCCATGTCTGCCTGAATTTTCTCTGAGTACTCCAGTTTCCTCCTACATCCCAAAGCTGTGCACATCAAGTTCACTGGTGTGTCTGAATGGTCCCAGTGTGAATGAATGTGAGTGTGTGTGAGTGTGCCCTGTGAAGGAATGGCATCCTGTCGGAGTTGGTTCCCATCTTGCACCCTGAGCTGCTGGATAGGCTCCAGTCACCTGCTACCCTGAACTGGAAAAATTGGGTAAATAATTGTCTCGCTTGTTTTTATCAATCTTTCTTAAATGTATATATAATTCACATTTATTTCAATGTTTAATATTAGAAGTCTTTTGGTCTTCACTTAGAAGTCCAGTGATGTTTTTGTGACCAAAACTATGTCACAGGAATTAACTCTTGCTTTTATCAATTAGCCTATGATACAATGGGTTTTGTTACATGTCATCTTACTTAAAGTTACGGTTTCCAAGAGCCTGTGGATGACATGAAGTGAGGACTTACTGTAACTGAGAGTCCCTGAAGGAGCTTCCTGCAATTTTCCTTATAAGGGTCTGTTAGCTGTAGTTACCATGTGATATCAGCTCAGTCCTTTCTCTTTGGCCCCAGTTCCCTTCTGTCCCCCATTGGCTGCTTGCAAAGCAGGAGGAAAAAGGTTTTCCACACACATAGCCCGTCTTGAGAATGCCAGTGTCCACATCTGGACTACTTCCTTTGCACTCTCCCAAACCTCCCAATCCTCCAGGTGCTGGAGTGTTTCTGGAGTTAATTGTACCTGGGGCCTGAGGTAGTGATACGGGGGTGGGAATGGAGCATACTACTCTTTGTCACAATGTGTCACTCAGGCCCAGCAACAGCTGTGCTTGAATTCAGTTGCATGATGAAATTTCTCTTGAACAGTTAAATCAGCTGCTTTTCTGACTCCTCTCCACATGAGGTTCAAAACCCCCAAAGTGAGCCAGAGAAAACTCCTTTTTGGGAGGGCTGCTATGTTGAGCCTGTGAATAATTACTCCTTACTTAATTTTTTTTTAGACTTTTATAAAAATAGAACTATTGATTGTTGTTTATTGCTACATGGCATAAGAATCGAAGGAAAAGGCTCTGTGAGATTTCTTTCCCTAGAAAGGAGGTTTTTGGTCAAGCCATTATTAGGGTTTAATGGCTGAGTTCAACACGTGCTTTTAAGCTTAACAGTGTTATCCACCCTTGTTCATATATTGAAAACACACGTACATGCATGTAAACACACACGTGTGCACTCACACACACACTATCTGGCTCTGCCTTGTACAGAGGAAGAATGGGCACAATTCTATCCCCTTCACACTCTGCTTTCTTTCTCTCCCCTGCCATCCCTGACGCAGCCATAAAGTTCCTTTCTCTTTCTCAGGTATAAAAGAGTGGCTCTTTTTTGCACATGTCTAAATAGTGACAAGTGGAAACTAGGGTAAGTATATGTTGGGTAGTGCTGCTTTTAAGTTCCTACTGATCCATACCAGATGCTCTGCACATACTTGTGTTTATGTGCATGTGTAAGGGGGAGGAGTGTCTATAGATGTTTGTTGAATTATGCATTATGGTTAGGAAATGGGTTAGGATGACTAAGAGTTGGGCAGATGTAGCTCAGTACAAAAGGCAATCTTTCACATCCTTCATAGTGTTTTTGGAGTTATAAAAGATATACTCCATAGGCAAAATCCCAGAACATTACATGGCATAAAGCAGGTGGTCAATAAACATTATTTCCCTTTTCTTTTCTCCTTTTAAATTTCCTCTAACTTCAAGGATCTTGGGGTTTCTTTACCCTCTCAAAAAAAAAATAGCTCTCAAGAAAAAATATCTGATATTAATTCACATCTTTGTATGAATATGCACTACCCAGGCTCCCCCACTCTTGGTTTGCATTTTAAGTTCTATATAAAATTGCAGACTAGAGGACTTTATCTGGTGTTAAAGGAATTGTAGAAGTCAGAACAAAGCTGGAGATGTTATTTTGGGAACAGAAGGGCACTTCCTCCATGTTTCTAAATTATGCCAATGTAAGAGTCTCCTTCTTCCCCCATGCATACAAAAAGGAATTCTTCTGATGTGTGATGAATATGAATGTTTATGTATGCATTCCATGTGGGAACAAGACCTAGACACCCGTGGACAGCAGCATGCAGCTTAAAAGCACGTGGTATGCATCTTCCTTTCTAGGCTAATAAATAGCTTGGCCATAATCCTTCTCACTAAGGAAAGAAATCTCACAGAGCCTTTTCTGTCCATCCTGCTGCCAAGTAGAAAGAAGAACAATTCAGAGTTATTTTACATAAATGGTTTTGAAAGCCAAAATAAGAATTTTTCATATTTTTGCAGATTCAACATGTCAGTCCTTGAAAGAGTGAGCTTTCCATGAATTAATTAAAGATTGGAGTCACTCTTCAGTGAACTATCATACCTTTCCAAACATATTTGTAAAGGTTTCAAAACAATTATTATCTTAACGGCTTTCTTATGTATTTTTCTTTGGGAAGGAACTGCTTTTATACAGGAAAATACCTTAGTAAATCACTGGGGTTGAGAGGTTGAAAGTGTGGTCCATGTGCACATAGACGAGCAGGAGACAATCAAAAGGAGAAGAAACAAAGAAAGAAGAAAGAAAGAGAGAACGCATAATAAATCATCCATAGAAGTAGCTAAGATAGGAAAGGGGAAAGGGGAGGGTCTAGCAGCATGGTGGGAAGATAGTGTCCAAGTTGGAGGGTATCTAAAACTTTTTAAAGGGCAGATATAGCTGATAACAAAATTTCAGTTGTTTATGCTGCTTTATATTTATCTCTATGCCTTCACAAACCTTTAAAAAGGCCCACGTAAGTGGATTTTTTTTTAAATTAGAGAAGGAAGTCATGTTGCATACATGATTCAGAGTGAGGTCAGCTTAGGATTCATGAACTGAACTGAAATTGAGTGTAAATTGTTCAGCTCAAAGGTGGTCACGAGTGTATAAGGCCCCCGGGGATTTGCAGAAATCGTGGAAAGGCACTGAACTTTTCACAGAACACAGAATGGGGGAATCAAGTCAGTCATATCTAAATTACCTAAGTCATACCTTAAGTCATCATCTGAGTTACAAATCATATGTGCAAAGTGAGGACCACATTGGTGTTCTGAGTTCCTTGACCCTTAATTTGCATTGCCAGACTGACTCTCAATGGTCTTCCAATAAATCTCAAGGAGGCTCTTAGAAGAGCAATTGTGATTTTTAAAAAATTGTCCATCTTATACATACTAGAAAAATGTGCCTTTGAATGAATTTCTCTGATTAAAATTTATTTTCCAAGTCTCCTGAGGTTAGCAAATGGTTCTCTTTCTTTCTGGCTCCTTTCAACTTTTATATACCACAAACAAATCAAGATCTGTCTCGTTCACTCCACAGATCCTTACATGAAGATTTTGAAAAAAGTTGGGGAGGAAAGGCAGTGAAAAGGGAAGCCGAGACGGACTTATTCCTGCTTGATTTCAAGATGAAAAGACTGTTCATCCCTGAAAATTCCACGGGGAATCAGAGGGAGGGAGAGAAACGAGTCCTTGTTTGTACGGAACTGTTCACAAATGTTATATCATGGGGTCAGATTCACATACTGGGTAAACCTTGAAGAAAAAATTCCCAAGGGATTCCATAGGATGTGAAAGCAGACCAAAAACTTTGTTACTTGTCTTTTTGTCCCATGAGACCTACACACCAACAGTTTTAAAACAGAAGAGGAGGATAGTTAGTACCTTTAAAGAGCCACTCCAGATGTCTAGGTTCAACTAAATTTGTCTACAAATCTCTATGGTTATTTATAGCTTCTTTTTCATAGCTTTAGGATCTTAAGTAAGGCTGAGACTTAAGGGGAGGTGTTTCAGATCCAGGAGAAATCACAGAAATGCGTACATGTTCCTACTAGTCTAATCCTATCCCCAAGGCCAAATAGGGTGGTGCAGTTTGAGTGGCTTATTTTTCATAGCTCCAGGAAGGACAAGTGAAGATTCAGGATGAAACAGAACTAAGTCTGGCTAGGCTAGTGACAAATACTTAAATTACCTAAGTCATAGATTAACTAGTAAAAAATGATTTCTGCTTACAGATCATACCTGCCAGAACCAGATGATAATGATGGTGATGATGATAATAATGATGATGATGTCAATATTTTTTGAGTATTTACTATACCAGGCACTACTCAAAAGACTTGACATATATTTTTTATTAAATTCTCACAATAATCCTATATGGTAGCCCTTGCTCTTCCTGTTGTAAAGATGAAGAAACAAAGGTTCAGTAAGTTCAGTTAACTTGTTCAAGGTGTTACAGCTAGTAGATAAGCCTGGAATGTGAATCCAAAAGGGTCTGACTTGACCATTGTCCTACAGTGCCTCTCTATTAGTAACCCAAATCAGGCCTCCTAGTTGAAGTGGAAAGTAAGGCTGGGGATAGAACAGAGGGTGACTCTCAATAAAATGATGCATTACGTAAGGGAATAGCCAGCATTTCTCCATTTCATGAAAGTTCCTTCTCACAATGGAGCAAAGATTCTCTTGTCCTTTCCATCTTTTGCCTGTCATCAAAACTGGCTGTCAAGGAAGAATTTAATATACTCATTCAAAGTAGGCAAACTGTAATAAAAATGGTGAACTGGCTCATGACAAGATTTGGAATCTCCACAGGGAGCAAAATCTTGAGCCCAACAAATTAATCCACAGCAGCAGATTTTCAGATTTGCAGAGTTAAGTGAGTAAAAGAGACATGTTTTCAACTTGGAATACGGGGAGTAGGTATGGGGGTGACTTTTTTCCTCCTCAAATCAACTCAGTAGGTGAGCTCTTCATGCAACTGAAAGTGCATTGTGAGTTGAAAACCTCTAAAATATATCAGTATACCCATTCTGAGCTTCCAGCAGGCTGACTTTAAAAATTGTTCAACTTCTTTGCTAAGAAGGCAAAGAATGATTTGGATATGCCTGGGTACTGTCCTGCCTCGCAACCTCTTCAAAGCAGCCTTTGAAATCTATTCGAAAGCATCAAAAAATGCCCTTCGGGGTACTAGGCCTGTTTATCTTGAAAAGTTCCTCTCAGACATCCTGGCAGGGGATGGGAAAATGGTTCAGCCACTCACAGTTCTTATACCCTTGGAATTCTAGCATTTGTATTTGTTTGGGTCTATTCTGCTCTGGATGTCTTCCTTAACTGGGCTTAAAGACCCTTTCTCACAAATCTGCTATCCTTTTTTTCTCCTTCTTTTAGTTTTTATAATGATTTGTCTGGTTTTAGGTCATCAGCCAGAGAAGGGATAAATGCCCTGTAAATTAAATATGCAGAGAATACTTTCTTTCCTCATCTCCTCAATCTCAAGAAAAATCTTCAATCTTAAGAGAAAGACAAAGAAAGAAAGAAAGAAAGAAAGAAAGAAAGAAAGAAAGAAAGAAAGAAAGAAAGAAAGAAAGAAAGAAAGAAAGAAAGAAAGAAAGAAAGAAAAGAGCTACTATTTCTGTGGGATCAAAGAAAAATAATTATGATTTTGTAATGCCTTAAAGAAAACTTTGGGTCTTATGTATTTGTTCAAAAATTAAAACTCAAAGATCATTGATTGCACAATGCCACTGTTTTGTAAATAGCTTTAAGCCACTTTACAATTCTCCCAGTTCTAAATTTGTGCTCCTATCTTCCAAGACCCATCATTTTCATGAGTCACCAGTCGTGAGGAGTGCAAGTTTTTAAAGACTGAGATTCAGCCAAACAACGCCTGGACTCCTCAGTGTTTATACAGACAGCCCTGCCTCGTCTAGTAATCATTGTCTTGTTTCCTTATAGGAAAAGCTAGAAACGTACAGGGTAAAGAGGGCAGCAACTAATATACACTGAGAATCTACTATGTGCTAAGCACACTGCTTTGCATTTTAAAATTCAATCTTTGCCACAGTCCTATGTGGTAAATATTATTTCTCACTTTTTTCACATGAAGAAACCAAGGTTTAGAGAGATGAGGTAATTCACCTAAGGAAACAAAAGCTAAGGGTAAAGTCAAGGTCACTATTCCTAAGCTTCCCTCATCCTAACCCATCACACTGCTTCCCCACAGTGCGGAGCCTCAGCCAAAGATGGCTTTGGGAATAAATGAATCATTCGAAAGGCCTCTGCCTGGCCGTGATCCTCATATTTCTGCAAGATCTAACCAGCTAATGATGCCCAGAGCATGTGTCAACTAAGCCCTGGCTCGGGATAATGTTTCTGGGCTTAGTTACAGTATGGAGTTCATTCTTGATTCATGAGCTGATGCTAAGCACTGTGTCCTCCAGGCTGGAGTTACCTCTGGAACCACAAGATCATTGCTCCTTCTTTCATCACTTGGACTCAGTGGTTACTAAATCCTTCTAAATGAAGCAATTAATTGAAGTCTATTAAAAGAAATTTCTAAAACCAGTGATTGCAAAATCCATTTACTGCACAAAATTTGGAGAGAGAGTTTCCTTCCATTACCTAACTGGAGTTCAAGTGGTAGAGACAAAATAATAGTAATAGTAATAATAATAATAAAGAAGAAGAAAGAAATTACAATAACCAAAACCCACAGAGTGAGTTATTTTCTTTACTCTACAACTTACAATAACCAAAAATGAATCAGCAACCCCAATATTCAAATCCCTAGAAGAGTGCCCTGTAAGAATCTATACAAAGCACATGTGAGATCTTCAGCTGCTACTAGGAGTGGGGGTGAGATGATATAAAACACTTCAATTTAAAAGACAACTGAGTTATGTCAGCCGCACTCATACTCAGCAGGTGACAAGGGAGAGGAGCAAGAAGTGATACCAGTTTAGTTCCTTCTATGATCTAGGTATTATGCTGGGCAAGTTCATACATTTATGTTATTGTTAAATTCTCATAACAATCATCTAAGGCAGCTGTTAATACCTGCATTTTGGAGGACATGGATGATCACACAATTTTTTTTAAGTAACCAATTCCAGGATGAGTCCAATCACTTCAAGTTTTGTTGATATCATACAGTTCTGAGCAAAAGAACCTTCCAGTCAATAACCTCATCTAGGTTAACAAGAGAAATAACTGGAGATCTATGTGATTCACATTCTGGATTGTTGAACGTTCCTATGTATCTATTGCCTCTTTTGCAGAGACTCTATTAAGGATATATTTTCAAAAAGCAAAACAGCCTCACACAACAAAATGAATAAGAGAGAGCCATGAGGGATTTTAATGCACGTGTAGAATTCAGAAGGTGGAAAGAGTAATGTCAAGTGATGAAGTAGAGGGGAGAAAGACACCACCTTGAAAAGTGGGAACTTCAAGCTTGAATGTGAGCAGGACACTGCAGCATAGGAAGTAGCTGACCTGCCTGGAAAAATCAAGAAGGGCTCTGGATTCAAAAAGGAGGGGAGAGAAAGGTAAGCTGAAGTCGAAGATTTATATATAGAAACAGTTGGCCCTAATCACACCTTTCTGTCACCTCTACATGCCATATAAATCCAGGTCCTTGCCCATAAGCAAAATAATTGGAGAGTTCTCTAATGGAACAGAATGTACTGCTTGGGGAAGAACTAGTGTAGCCAATGTGGGTGTTAGTGACCCAGCATAAGGCCCTCCTCATTCATTCCCTGGGGCTCCCCATCATCAAGGCAGGTCCCACAGCACTCAGCTTGGAGAAAGCCTACCAGTGGACACATCTACAGGCATACACAGAGCTCCTGGGCAGTCTGCTTATTGCTCATTTTGATGTCTGGAGAGACAACCAAAAACCACCAGATATTTGAGAAAACCCTACAACAAGAAAGAGAAATGTACAGATAAGCACACCAGCTATTCCCTAGAGGAAAAAGAGAACTTGGGAAATAGAAGAGAACTTACAGAACAAAATTAATTTAGTGTACTCAGAAGTACTGAAGAATCTGTGGCATGGATAAAACAAGAAGAGAATGTTTTATTTTTAAAAAACTATAATTGAAGAACAAAAAGGATTGTTTTAGAAATTAAAAATATCCTGACAAAATTGAATATTCAGAGTAGATGGAGTACAAAGCCAAGTTGAGGAAAGCTTCTAGAAAATAGAACAAGGCAGAGTTAGGAAGAAAATATAAACAAAAAATAAGAGGCATTAACGATCAATCCTAGGAGATCTGACATTTTATTAACTATAATTTTAGAGATAACAGAAGGTAGGAAGTGATCAAAAACAAAATAAAAAAGAATTTCCTGGAGATGATGGGAAGGTATCTTTAAATGTAAAGAGGTTACACAGTGCCCAGCATGATAAACAATGTATTATTCACAGAGTATAGTAAAATTTCAGAACACCAAAGATTAAGAGAATACCTTACACCTTGTTAGAGACAGAGAGATGGAGGAAAACAGGAGGTAAGTCCTCATAGATCATAGTGTGAAGCTATTAGCTAAAACTCAAAAGTCTACAACAGTTGCAACAACAATATAAGGATAACGAACAGAGGATCTAAAAACAGGCACCATTAAAAATTAGTCATCTCTGAGGAGCAGGACTTAGGGATGTGAGTGGGCCATAGGGTGGGATTGTGAATTTTTATCGTCAGTGTGCAAGCATTACTTTGGATAAATATCTATGTCTATGTCATCTATATTTATATCCACACATATAAAATAAATAAAATAAAAATATGTATATAATACATACCAGAGTTAATATATAATATAACCTATATATTACATAAAATACCATATATAGTTATTATATATATTACGTATTATCTGTGTATGTGTCTTTAAAAGTAGTATTTGCAGGCCGTATATTTATTACCTGTTGAGAATAAACCCATCAAGCAATGTCTCTTACATCAAACACCTAAACAAGGTTTAGTCTTGCCAATACATATTGCAGGACACTCATAATTATTGAAGAATTTAATACAGAGTTATAAAATTATATCCTGAGAAGGTCTGCTAGTGGATGAGAAAATAAGCCTCCTACCAATACAACTTTCAAATAGTCAGTGGCTCCTAGCACTTTAGGAGGCTGAGGTGGGTGGATTGCTTGAGTTCAGGAGTTCAGGACTAGCCTGGGCAACACAATAAAACCCCGTCTCTAGTAAAATACAAAAATTTAGTCGGGTGTGGCGGTGTGCACCTGTAGACCCAGCTACTCAGGAGGCTGAGGCACATCAATTGCTTGAACCCAGGAGGCGGAAGTTGCAGTGAGCCGAGATCATACCACTGCACTCCAGCCTGGGTGACAGAGCGAGACTCAGTTTCCAAATACACACACACACACACACACACACACACACACACACACACACAGAGTCAGTGGCTTAGGCTGAGCTAATAGACTGTAAAAATAGTTGATTGAAAAGTGAGAGAATGTCAAGCTGAAAGCACTTGTGATTTTCTGATCTTAACTGGAATGTTTTTAAAAACCTTAATTTCGGCAAACTTGTTTGTGTATATAGGGAGTGAGCCATAGGCACTGTGGAATATTTGACTCTTCCTACTGCTAAACATGCTGGGAGAGAAAAGCTTCTGGAAGCTGGTTGAATTATTTTAAGCCATGACAAATTCCTTTACAAAAGGAAGGAGAAATAGTTTTCTAGTTGGTCCCTTTGCAGCATAAAGGATCGGTCTCATATGGGAGATGCCACCAGGTAATGGATCAGAGTCCTTGCTTCACGGTAGAGACTGGAAAATTCTGATCTATGGGATCTAAAACATTTGGCCAAAACTAAAGACTATGATAAAGTGGAAAGAAGAGAGTTAAACAAATGCATGAGAGAGAAAAAAGCAGGAGTAAGAAATATTAGATTCCTTCTCAGTATGTGAGAAATGTAGACGTGCTATATAATCCCAGCAAGCACTGTATTTATTAGGCTGCACCAGCAGCCGTTGGGGGCTTAAGTTGCCATTGGTGTTTTTCTAAGCCTGCTACCTTTTCAACTGACTATGTGAAAAGCATTCCTCGGAGTTAGGGTACAGTGCAGACTATGCTAAATTACAGAGGGTAATTTACCTGAAGGGAAATGAGCTGCAGAAAGATAAAACCAAGGACTCGCGAGAAAAAAGTATTAATGGAGAAATGAAGAGTACAAGGAGATGGAGTAGGCAGCGCTGGCCAGTAATGTAATATTCAAAGACCGCAGGTGAAAAACAGCCTCCTGGGATGGTCCAGTTCGTCATGCACTCAGTCAAGAAAGGAAAACAAGAAGCCAAATATTGTGGTGAAATTTAAATACAGATGCTTTGGGATAGAAGGAACAAGAGGCAAGAGAGCAAGCCTGGATTCCGAATGAGATGCAGATTCCAGCTCAAAGTATTACTCCCAGGTATTGAAGGGAAAACCACTAAGGCGATGGGAGCTTCTCATATAAATGTCTTCATGTTATAAGATGATTAATTCAAGCTTATGTGTCAGGTAGAATCATAGACTCGGTAATAGTATTGTCTTTTTGGTCTGAAGATTTTTCCCTAGGGGTGGAGGATAAGAATGTAATTAAGAGGAGAACATTAGGGGGAGCCACCCCAGGCACAATTCTGAAGGTAGACAGACTTATGATGGCTCTGTAATTCCTGCCCCCTGGTGTTCACACCACGTATAATCCTCATCACTTACGTGTGGGTGGGACATACTCCCACCTGTGACTTGCTTCTAGGCAATAGACTCTGGGAAAGGTGGTGGTGCCACTCCCAGGATTAATTTAGGCTATTTACATAAGACTCCATCTTAGCAGACTGGAGCAAGAGGTTCTCCTTGCTGACTTGTTGAAGTAAGCAGTTGGCTTGTTGAAGGAACTACAGGTGATCTCCAGGAACTGTAAGGAAATTCTAGGACCCGAGGTCATACAGCCACAAGACAATAAGTTCTGCCATCAACAAGAATGAGCTTGGATGTGGAGTCCCCAGTTGAATTCCAGATGAGAACCCAGGCTGGTTGAACCCCTTTTCTGCAGCTTTGTGAGACCCTGAAGCAGAGGACTCACTTAAGCCATGCCCAAACTCCTGACACAGAAACTGAGATACTAAATGTGTGCTGGTTTAAGACACTAAATGTGTAGTACTTGGAAGCAGGTGAAAAAGAACGAAGTATGGCATCAGATAACCTCTAAACCACAAATAAGAAAGTGGTTATGATGCCAGGTGTCACTATTAAATTACATTAAGACTTCCCTGATGTTCACGGCCCAAGGCCCACCTAATGTTAAGCTCTTCTCACCTCTGAATGTTCCTACTTTCCTTGAGATAGAATCTGTTTGTTGTACTACTGACCAAAGGATGACAAAATGTGTTCCCAGTTGGTCAGTATGGATAGTTGCCCTAAGTAAAGTTGTGAAGTGGGAAAATTTGTTTTCCTATTCTTTTGATAGTTTCTGTCCTCATGCAGAATCTTTCTCCGAAAGGACATAAATAGCTTCTTCCTACCCCTTACCTGCCCTGCCCTATCCCATGCTCTGTGCTCTTTTGAATTATCTTCTTTAAATCCTGCCTGTTTCTGTATCCTATTCCTCAGATCCTGCCTGACATCAATGAATTCGTGCTTAGAGTAACCACAAGACACCAGCTTAATGAATCATCTCACTCTAATAGCATCTGTACTTTTTCACAGATGTCTTCAAAACCTTAATCATCAAGGAACTCAAGAAACTGATGAGCAGATGTATGGTCTAGGCAAGTCTTCCAGGACTCCACAAACCACACCACACAGGGACATCAGGAAACAGAGCTTTCTACTCTCTTACAGAAATCTGCCTTTCCCTTCCTTCCCACTGGAGGCCTCTTGTTGGTTGGAGCCCATGCTAAGTGGCCATTGTGTATATTCCAGAAGCAGTAACAGCAGCATCTGTGTAGTGCCTGGCAGGTATCAGACTTTCCCCCATGTGGAAAGGGCATTGGACAACTTGTCTTATCACAACATATTACTCACATCTGAGTTTTTTTCAGAATTCACTATTAATGCATATAATTTCTGAGCTGCAGTGAAATGTGCCTTCCTTATGGAAACAATGGGAGAGAAGCCAGGCAGTAGTCCCCCATTACCCATGGGGGATACATCTCAAGACACCCCAGTGGATGTTTGAAACAGTTGGTAGTACCAAACCCTTATATATACTGTTTTTTCCTATACACACATACCTATGATCAAGTTGAATTTATAAATTAAGCATAGTACTCTTGTGCTTTGGGGCCATGATTAAGTAAAATAAGGGTGACTTGAACACAAGCACTGCTATACTGCACAATCAGTCTAATAACCAAGATGGCTGCTAAGTGGCTAATGGGCAGGTAGTGTATGTAGTGTGGATACACTGGACAAACGGATGATTCATGCCCAGAGAGGATGAAGCAGGATGGAATGAGATTTCATCACACTACTCAAAATGGCATGCAATTTAAAACTTATGAATTATTTATCTCTGGAATTTTCCATTTCATATTTTTGGGCCACAGTTGACTTCGGGCAATTGAAACCACAGAAAGTGAAACCACAGATAAGGCGAGGACTACTGTACGTGGAGCCCAACCACAGACTTGCCAGGCTTCCAGGAGGAAGTGGAATCTCCATACCAGGGAAAGCCCCCTGCTTCCTTCTCCAGGGAAGACTCAGAGAAGTTTTTGGTCATACAAGGAGATTCAGAGAAGTTTTCCACGTAGACAATATTCTCTTGGTCTCCAAGCCCTGTGCAACCCACTCCATCTGCCTGAAATGTTCTTCCCGTGGTCCCTTTGAATCCAGATTCAATTTAGGTGCATGTACA